>NC_134878.1:26136701-26226701 GCF_041734735.1 Babylonia areolata
GTAAAGCACCAACCGGCAATTTGTGGCTGAAACCTTCAAGCTGAACGACAATCCCTGTGGGTATGGCATCAACCGTAAAACTGTAGACACACACACACACACATGCACACACATGTACGCGCACACACACACACACACACACAAACATGAATAGTTATAGAACCAACCGGCAGTTTGTGGCAGAAGCCCTGAAGTTCAACGACAAGCCCTGTGTCTATACCCTCAACCATAAACCTGCACACAGACACACACCACACACAAACACACATACAAACAAACACAAAAACAATAACACACACAGACACAAGCATGCACAAACAAACACAAAAACAACAACAACAACACACACACACACATCTCAGTCTTCTACAGTCATTATCACTTGCTATCACTCCGTCTTAAGGCTGTTTTTTTATTGTTTTTTCCCTGCATAACTTAGGAGCACCTTTTTGACCATACGTTATGGTAGTACTGCTACCTTTTTTTTTTTCATTTGCCCTTCTTGTTTGTGAGCCAGCAGAACAGACTGTGCAGGAGAGTGGTGACTTCTTCTCTTATGTTAGGCAGTCAGGTTTCATCATTTTATCTTTTGAATGGAATTATTAGCATGATTATTATTACTCTTGTTACTTATAGTCCAGCCGACCGTACATGGCCATATAAGGAATGCCCAACTACACAAACGTCCAACCGTGTTAAACACAAAACTGTCACATAAAAAAAAAAGAAAAAAAGATCACTGACATAAACCAACTGAAGACAGTGCACAGCCTGGATTTCACACACAGAAGTCTGCTGTGAACAAAGAGTTTTCACAGAGTTTCACTGAACTTCAGTTTCTCAAGGAGGCGTCACTGCGCTCAGACAAATCCATATACGCTACACCACATCTGCCAGGCAGATGCCTGACCAGCAGCGTAACCAATGCACTTAATCAGGCCTTGAGTGTAGGCATGTATACTTGTGTACACATCAGAGTGGATTTCTTCCACAGAATTTTGCCAGAGGACAGCATTCTGGTTGCCCTGGGTTCTTTTTCAGTGTAGCCAAACGCACGCTGCACACGGGACCTCAGTTTATTGTCTGATCTGAACGATGGACCGTTCAGTTCAATTCCCCAGTCAAACTTGGGAGAAAAAGCGAGAGAGGGAGGACTCAAACCCAGAACCTCACGGACTCTGTACTGGCAGATGAGTGTCTTAACCATTCAGCCACACCTTCCTCCTCAAAAGAGTA
This sequence comes from Babylonia areolata, assembly GCF_041734735.1. NCBI lineage: Eukaryota > Metazoa > Mollusca > Gastropoda > Neogastropoda > Buccinidae > Babylonia > Babylonia areolata. The sequence continues at coordinate 26,137,938 of NC_134878.1, forward strand.
ATGCAATACAACGCAACAGAATAGAATAGCATACAACACAATACAATACAAACAGTAATACAATACATTGCATCAACAAGAAACCCAGAAAAAAAACACCACGATCATGTGTTCAAACTTATCTTGGTCATTTCTAAGCAGGTTTGAGGAGAAGACAGACAAATCATTTTTTTTTTTTTTTTTTTTTAATCTTTTCTTTCAATTTTATAATTTTGATCACGACAATTGGACTGCAGACACCCAATAACACATCACCAGCATGTCTTAAGGAAAAAAGAAAAAAAACACCCCAAAAACAAACAACCCCCAACCCCCACCCCACTATTTTTGATTTACCTAGCAATGACATTCAAAAGCATTAAAGTGTTGGGTTTTTTGTTGTTGTTTTTTCTTTGTTTGATTCTCCCTCTTTCCTCCCTCACCCTAGCACTCAGCTACCCATAGTTCTGCAGTGTGGTGCAAGTGTACTCACCGCCTGCACATTGTGGTGCAAGCATACTCACAGCCTGGACATAAGTACAAGTGCCCTCATAACCTGCACAGTGTAGTGCAAGCATACTCACAGTATGCCGTGGGGTGCAAGCATTCCTGCAGCTGCAAAGTGCAGCGCAAACATACTCATAGCCTGCATCAAATCAAATCATGGCGCTTTAGAGCCTCACTGACCACTACAGCCTGCACTGTGTGGTGCAAGCATGCTCATAGCTTTCACAGTGTGGTGCAAGCATACTCATAGCCTTCACAGTGTGGTGCAAGCATACTCATAGCTTTCACTGTGTGGTGCAAGCATACTCATAGCCTTCACTGTGTGGTGCAAGCATACTCATAGCTTTCACTGTGTGGTGCAAGCATACTCATAGCTTTCACAGTGTGGTGCACACATACTCATAGCTTTCACTGTGTGGTGCACACATACTCATAGCTTTCACAGTGTGGTGCACACATACTCATAGCCAGTGAGACTGGCAGCGAAGAGAGTCTCCAACAGCTGCTGCTCCAGAACACTGATGTACAGGTCACACAGCGCCTTGCTGTAAACAAAACATGCAAAAAAATACACACCTTACCTCTCATGTTAGCCAAAGTCATGCACATTTTTTCTTCCCTGAATCATGTGTGGTGTGTGTGTGTGTGTGTGAGTGTTGTGTGCATGCGTGTGTGTGCGACCAGACATGCAGGTGCGAATGCACATGTGTGTGTGTGTGTGCGATGTCTGCTCTGCAGGCATTTCATTGTTGCTTGATGTTTCTGTCTGTGTTTATGTGTGGGCGCATGTGAATAAACAACCTAAGTGTAGACATCTTTACACCAAGTTCATTCTTCATTCATTCATTCATTCACAGCAACATCTGACGTCATGCAGTCATAGGCAAGTGCACACTCACACACACACACACCCACACACAGGCACACACTCACATTCACAAACACACAGACACCCACACACACTCACACAAACATGCTCTCACTCTCAGCCACACAGAGCATATATAAAGGTTATCAGTCTGGAATATAATCCCATCACACAGTATCATTATTTGTCATACACTGTGCGTCTCAAATGACCCACGGTCATGATTTTCACTAGATAACTAAAGGTTTTAATTAAGGTACCTCCACAAAATGCTTTGACATTGCCAATAAAGTATGGCTGAGCGTCTGTACCAAACGCTGTTTTTCTCAACAAAAGAGCAAACAAAAGATAAAACTGCCATTATGCTGTGGGTCCAAGCAGACCCACACTCTCAAAGAAGAACCCATGGGTCCCTGGAGACCCACAATGTACCGCAGGCAAAATATTAGGCAACATGCAGCAACAGTTATATCCTCTTCAAAGCATAAAATAAGAAATAAACATCTCCACCTGTACTATTCGTAAAGTAGTCTTGCACCTTTAGTATTTATCTTTGAGTGAGAAGATATAAATAATTAACACAGAATGCATGTGTCCAAATTATCAACAGCATGTAAAAAGGTGTGGAAGGTGTTAAACACTTATACATAAAAGTTCATGTCATGTGAATGTTATCTGTAACTACAACATTTCATACTGTGTGAATGTTGTGTGAATATTATTTGGACCTACAACAGTTCATATTGTGTGAATGTTGTGTGAATGTTATCTGGACCTACAACAGTTCATATTGTGTGAATGTTATCTGGACCTACAACAGTTCATATTGTGTGAATGCTATCTGGACCTACAACAGTTCATATTGTGTGAATGTTATCTGGACCTACAACAGTTCATATTGTGTGAATGTTATCTGGACCTACAACAGTTCATATTGTGTGAATGTTATCTGGACCTACAACAGTTCATATTGTGTGAATGTTATCAGGACCTACAACAGTTCATATTGTGTGAATGCTATCTGGACCTACAACAGTTCATATTGTGTGAATGCTATCTGGACTTTCTCCTTTATGTACAGAGGACATGCCAGATGAACACTTAAGTACGACTCATTCTAATTCTGTTTGTGCCATCCCCAAAAGCCTGCATGACACAACTTTCTTTTCTGGCCGATGTCATCCACGATATGAACTGAAATAAACCTTATCAAGCTGCGCTCAGCTGAGTAATAACAAAGCCAGCCTGGCAATGACCTAAACAAACCCTGTTAAAAACAGTTATGAGTGGTGTTACTCAAAAGTACTTTAAGATGAAATTAAAACGTTTCGAGTCCTAGACTCTTTGCCAAGCAAACAACTGTGCTGACACAAAGCAGAAGTGACAACCCACCTTTTGACTGAACTGGCCACCACTGGTGTCATGAAGTGTAATAAAATAAACCCTGAAAACAAAAACAAAAAAAGCACACCTTTTACACGCATATACACACACACGTACACATCGCTGTTTGATTATACACGCACACATCTTCAATCAAAGTGATTACCAACAGCAGTGATGAAGCATCAGTCAGCTTCAGTCTCAGCAGACCCTGACTTTGTAAATGTGTTCTGCCACGCCCACCACCACAACACCCATCATGGCCGTAGAGTCATATCAGTGACTCACAATCCATCATAGGGTGCACAGTAATAAAGACTTCTGATCCAGTGTTCACCAGTGATTCGGGTTCCAAGACCCTGTTTCAGAATGGCGTTGTGTCCTTGGGAGTTTTAGGCTCAGTTTCAGTTTCAATTTTTCCATGAGGATTCCCCGCGTTTGGACAAATCCATATTCGCTACACCACATCTGCTAGGTAGATGTCTGACCAGCAGCGTTAACACCAACACGCTTTGTCAGGCCTGGAGTGCATGCATCTATATGTGTGTACCTATCAGAGTGGATTTCTGTCACAGAATTTTTACCAGACAACAACACTCACATTGCCATGGGTTCTTTTTCAGTGCGCCAAGTGCGTGCTGCACATGGGACCTCGGGTTATCGTCTCATCCCAATGACCAGACGCCCAGTTTTATTTTCCAGTCAAACTTGGGAGAAAGGGCGAGACCAGGATTCAAACCCACACCCTCACGGACTCTCTGTATTAGCAGCTGAGCGTCTTAACCATTCTGCCACCTTCCTCCTTGAGAAAGGCACTTTACTCCAATTTTCCTCACTCCAAATAACTTTCAGGAATGAAATTTACCTCTGGCCAGTACAGAAAAAAAAACCACCCAAAAAACCCTCACTGGTTCTCAATTGCTTTCTCGTGGACCTCACAATGAAAACTAATTTGATGACCGTGAAAATGAAAGGATAAAAAAGATCATAAATGATGACATTGTTCTACCAGTTTGTAGTCATAAGAAAAGGATAAAAAAGATCATAAATGATGTCAATGTTCTTCAAGTTTGTAGTCACAGGAAAAGGATAAAAAAAAAACCCATCATAAATGATGACAACGTTCTACAAGTTTGTAGTCAGAGGAAAAGGAAAAAAATTATCATAAATGATGACAATGTTCTACAAGTTTGTAGTCAGAGGAAAAGGAAGAAAAATTATTATAAATGATGACAATGTTCTTCTAGTTTGTAGTCACAGGAAAAGGATAAAAGAACTATCATAAATGATGATGATTTACCACAAATTTGTGGTCACATGAAAAGGATAAAAAAAAGAAAGATCATGAATGATGACACCAGTTTGTAGTCACAGGAAAAGGAAAAAAAAAAATCACAAATGATGACAATGTTCTACTAGTTTGTAGTCACAAGAAAAGAATAAAAAAAAAAAAACTATCACAAATGATGATGATGTACCACTAATTTGTAGTCATCAGAAAAGGAAACAAACAAAGATTTTTAAAGTTGCGATATCATACGGTGACAAACGAATGATAAGACTCAACAATCTTCAAACACAAAAGTGGATCCAATTCGTACCTTTGGGCATCTTGAACTTGGTGTCCTTCTTGTACCACATACGACCAAACTGGTTGTCCAAAACTTGCACTGGATGCTGAAACACTCAGCAGGCTGTAGTTCCCTATCACAACAGACTGTAATTCCTATCACAACAGATCGTAGTTCCCTATCAACAGAGAAGTTCCCTATCACAACAGACTGTAATTCCTATCACAACAGATCGTAGTTCCCTATCAACAGAGAAGTTCCCTATCACAACAGACTGTAATTCCTATCACAACAGATCGTAGTTCCCTATCAACAGAGAAGTTCCCTATCACAGCAGACTGTAATTCCTATCACAACAGATCGTAGTTCCCTATCAACAGAGTAGTTCCCTATCACAACAGACTGTAATTCCTATCACAACAGATCGTAGTTCCCTATCAACAGAGAAGTTCCCTATCACAACAGACTGTAATTCCTATCACAACAGATCGTAGTTCCCTATCAACAGAGAAGTTCCCCATCACAACAGACTGTAATTCCCACTGACACACAATCAAATACACTGGATCATTTTTCATATAACACTGATTTTTTTATCAAGGAAGAAATGTTTATGGTCTTCCGGTACACACGTCTATTACAAAAATGCTTGATGCATTGTGAATGTGGTGTTGGTGTTTGGGGTCTTCTGCTTTTCATACCTAATGTGATGCTTTTGCGTTGTGAATGTTGTGCTGGTGTCTGTGGTCTTTTGCTTTACATACCTAATGTAATGCTTTGATGTGCTGTGAATGTTGTGTTGGTGTGTGTGGTCTTTTGCTTTACATACCTAATGTAATGCTTTGATGCACTGTGAATGTTGTGTTGGTGTGTGTGGTCTTTTCCTTTACATACCTAATGTAATGCTTTGATGCATTGTGAATGTTGTGTTGGTGTTGTCTTTTGGTACACGCACACACACATATCATGAATGCTTGATTTGTTGTGAATGTTGTGTTGGTGTGGTCTTTTTGTACACATACACATATCGCTTGTGATGCTTTGACATGATGTGAATGTTGCGTTGATGTGGTCTTTCGGCACACATACTCATACCTCTTATGATGCTTCAATGTGATGTGATCAGTGTGTCGGTGCTTGTGGTATTTCTATAAATACACCTACCTTTCTATCCATCAGGGCACGCTATTCCATGTAGTGTTTGATTTGATTTGAGTGATCAGATAGATCTCTAACATTATTTGGGTAAAACCTTTATGTTTGTACTCAAAAGTTGTTGTCTTTTTTTATACTTCCTAAATCAAACTAAGTAACTTGTCTTGTTTTGTGAATTACAAAAACGTTTAAACCAAAACAGCATTTTCCAACTACACACACAAACAAGCACACACTTGCGCGCACACATGCACGCATGAAAACACACACAGGCAGACAGACACACACACACACACACACACACGCGTGCATGTGCACACACATACACAGACAGACGGACACACATACACAGACACTGTTGCAACTTACTGCAGCAGCACCATCAACTTTAAGCAAGTCAAAGTTGGAAGCTGTGGAACAAATAAATAAGGAAACATATTTCATTTCATGACAACAAAAATAGCAAATAAGACTAAAACAGAAAAAAAAAAATCACATAGCAATACCTTGCCAGCAGACAGAAAACAAGCAAAACCAAAGTCAGATAAAATGTGCTAAAAACCCCACAAAAAACAACAAAAGATTACATCGTTCATACACACACACATGATCACACACACAACCATACACCACACACACACACACAACCATACACCACACACACACACACGATCACACACACAACCATACACCCCCCCCCACACACACACACACACACACATGATCACACACACAACCATACACCACACACACACACACACATGATCACACACACAACCATACACCACACACACACACACAACCATACACCACACACACACACATGATCACACACACAACCATACACCACACACACACAACCATACACCCCCCCCACACACACACATGATCACACACACAACCATACACCACACACACACACATGATCACACACACAACCATACACCACACACACACACACACATGATCACACACACAACCATACACCACACACACATGATCACACACACAACCATACACCACACGCACACACACACACACATGATCACACACACAACCATACACCACACACACACACACATGATCACACACACAACCATACCCCCCGCACCCCACACACACACATGATCACACACACACACACACACACATGATCACACACACAACCATACACCCCCCCCCCCACACACACACACACATGATCACGCACACAACCATACACCACACACACACACACACACACATGATCACACACACAACCATACACCACACACACACACACATGATCACACACACAACCATACACCACACACACACACACACACATGATCACACACACAACCATACACCACACACACACACACACACATGATCACACACACAACCATACACCACACCCACACACACACACACATGATCACACACACAACCATACACCACACACACAACCATACACCACACACACACACACACATGATCACACACACAACCATACACCACACACACACACACACACATGATCACACACACAACCATACACCACACACACACACACACACACACACACACACAACCATACACCACACACACACACACACACAACCATACACCACACACACACACACACACTCGGACATTCTAATACCCTCCTGCCTGCTGACCAACAACTTACGGATAAATTCGTTCCTTTCAGGAAGAGCTAGTTCTGGTCTTGGTGTCAGATCTGCAATACAACACAGTATCGGTCACTCAGAGACACAGAACACATTTTCACTGACAAACCAAACTCACAACTTGTCAAAGACAACAGTTTGTCAATGCTGATTATAATGTTCACATGCACACGCACTCACTTATACACACACCAAAATGGCAATGTTGTTAAAAACGTCAAGCAAAAACAACAACAAGAACAACAACAATAAAACAAACCAGAAGTGAAATTAAAATGAGTAAAAAAAATATGTCTTCTTTTTCTTTTTTGAACGAAAACAAAGAAAAATGGAACAGGTCAATTACAACTGTGGTGATTGCCATGATAACAATAACGATAAATCACAGTGCTTTAATTCATTACATCCTGTACAAATCAATATCCTCTGAGGTATATATAAAGTATATGCATCGGGCAGTGACAAAAACAAAAGAAAAAAACAAAAAGAAAAAAACAACACAAAAACCCACTTTTTCTCTAACATACAGCCAATGTATGACATATACCTTTCTTTCTTTCCTTTTTTTTTTTTTTTTGCTCACTCGTCATTATGACGAGATGGGTTGTATCTGCACTGTTTGACGCTATGTTTTTGTACTTTGTTTAAGAAAAAGAAAAAAATTGCAAAGGAGAAAAAAAAATGATACTAACATTTTTTTTTTTTTTTGTCTGCCTTTTCCCACAGACACTACATAAGAAACTTGGTTGTATGTGACACAAACTGAACCCCCCCCCCCTCCCCCCCCAATTTAAATCAAGCCATGTCTGGGGGACGCTGTGGCAAAAATCTGTTAGGGTTTGGGCTTCTGATCCAGAGTTCAGCAGTGATCAGGGTTCGATGCCATGTTTTGTCATGGTGCTGTGTCCATGGGAAAGGTGCTTTTTCACTGATATGTCCTCAGTCCACCCAGGTGTGAATGGCTACCCGACCAGTCAGGGAAGGTTACAATGGCAGATGCAGAGGACTGGGGCCTGCTTTGCTACTCTCAGCCCTGGACACATCAGATATTTATTCAGTGCTCCTGATGCCGGAAAAGGGCTGTGGGGCCTTTGACCGTAACCATCACTGTGTGATGCCATGCTATGTCAGGACAACCTCCATCCATGGTAAGTGCCTGGACTAACAACTCCCATCCTCTTAAAGGTGAAACGTAAGCATGGGAAAGCTCTGTACTGCAGAAAGATATGTATAATTACTACAGAACATTTTAATTTACTTTTGGAAATGAAAGATATTTCAATTTTGTGGACATATGATGTTTCAGAGACTATAATTATTGTCAAATAACGCTTGGGACTATTACCTCTTAAAGGAGCTACTTTTGAATCATTTTTCAACAATAATCAGGATAAACTTTACAGCTTATGTGGAGTCATGGAAGATGAAGAACATGTAATTTGTGTATGTCCTTTCTGTGTGGCCATATCAGGTGTGATGTGTAGTGCCTGGTCTTCTCCTGTGTTTGTGACTCTGCAGGAGGTCTGCCCGCTGGCCTCAGCCAGCACGTTCCAACTTCAGAGAACAGAGAACTGCTGTGGTGCTGCAGTGGATCCCATCGCACTGTGGCATAGGGGGCAATAAGAGGCGGACCGCCTATCCAAGGCAGGCAGCAAATTAGAGCAGGCAGCCCACCCAGTGTCCTACAACGAGGCAAAAACGATACTGAGAGACAGCTTCAGGAAAGCATGGCACCAACGTCTGGACATCGGGACGGAAGACGAAAAGGACGGCATCCATTAGCTGGACAGAGCAGCACAGGTCACAATCTTCAGACTGCGAACGGGACACTGTCAGCTCCTCTCCCATCTCTACTGTCTGAAGATATCGTATACTGACCAGTGCCCTTTTGGCACAGGCCCACAGACCCCCTCCCATATCCTGCAGTCCTGCCCCACCTTCGACGCTCTGAGACGCCAGGCATGGCCCAGCCCGGTGGCGCTCCAACAGAAACTGTGGGGACCGGTGGGGTCCCTGCAATGGACTGCGGACTTCACTGTCCTGACCGGACTGAAAATCTAGCATGGCCAGGGAATGCAGAAGAAGGAGGAGTGTATGTCCTCTGTATTCCGAAATCAGAGATAAATACCTGGACTATTGTTGCATACAATCTCTACCACAATTGTAAAATGTGACAACATGCTTAAAAACTAGGAACTTAGCAATTTATATCTTTTATGCAATGAAAATTCGAAACAATTTCGTAGGTAATGTAGGAACAGTAATGCCCTCTGTACTGGCTGTCAGTTGTGAAAATAACTGAAAATCTGTACTTTTTGGAAATTCCACTTTCTTGCATGCATGGCTTGTTCATGTTTTCGTTTTTTCTTTGACAGGCACTCTACATTGTTATTTTTTGTTTCTAGGGGCCGGAGGTCTACGGAATAAAACTTTGCTCTTGTTCTTGTTCTAAAGGTGAAAGGTCCCATTGCTTTTCACAGCATGAGGGCAGTGAACTCATATTCACCGTATCTTGGGCCTGGCACAGGAAGGCACGGCCCAATCCTCTCCTTCTGACCCTTCAACCTCCCCACACTGAAGTTATGCACCCATTCAGACCTGTGTGAAGTGAGAACATGGCAGAGAGCTGCCTTTCCCCAGGCCACAACAACTCTGACCACCGGTCAACAGTGGGTCACTGTTTCTGCCACACTTCCCCCTTTGGCGTCGATCCTCCTGAAAGGAAAATGCTGGGTTTTCCCCAGATGTCTCTCACCACACTCCCACTTACTCTGCCACCGCCTCTCCCATTCTTCTGGGATATCTGCACAAACAAGCAGTCAGTCGATGATTAGTATATATGTGTAAGTACATATGTATAGATTTGTGTCTGTGTGTCTGTGTGTGATTGTGTGCATGAATACTTGTGGGTGTGTTGGTTAAATAGGTATGTATGGTTGTGTGTGTGTGTGTGTGTGTGTGTGTGTGTGTGTGTGTGTGTATGTGTGTGTGAGCATGAATACTTGTAGGTTTGTTGGTTAAGGAGGCATGCGTGTGTGTGTGTGTGTGTGTGTGTGTGTGTGTGTGTGTGTGTGTGTGTGTGCACAGAGATAAGGAGTCAACAAGCTAAAAGGTGGACAGGGGAACTGATGGGTGGGTGAACAATGGTTAAAGTGTAAGACTGCACATGGGGGAACAAGTGTATATACACATATCAGGTTAACGTGCAGTGCCTGCTTACATGCATGCAAGGAAGGTGAAAGAATAAAAAAAAAAGACAAAAAGACAGTAGCAATGGCACTGCCTGCATGCAAGCCAGCCTGACTGCTGGCCGTAGGGAGGCAGGCACTGACCGGTGATGGTGTAGTGGGTGCCGAACCAGGGCTCCACCTTGTCGCACACGCCTGCCCCCTCAAACACCTTGGTCCACAGCGTGATGCTGGCTCGTCCTGGGATCAGCTGGTTCAGACACTCCCGGATCAACTGGAAACACACACACCCACTTCATCATCTATAACACTCCCAGATCAACTGGAAACACGCACACCCACACTTCATCATCTATAACACTCAAGGATCAACTGGAAACACACACACCCGCTTCATCATCAGTAACACTCATGTATCAACTAAAAACACACAACACTTTGTCATCTATAACACTTACGGATCAACTGGAAACTCACACACACACACTTAGTCATCAAATACATTCATGGATCAACTGAAAACACACACACACACACACTTCATCATCTATAACAACCATGGATCAACTGGAAAAACACACACCTTGTTACCAATAACACTCATGGGTCAACTGGAAACACACACACTTCATCATCTAAAAGAGAAAAAAAAAAGCCCCAAGTTCTGTGGCCTTTTACGCCCTGCTCTCACGGTGACCTCAGTTATGATCCCCCTCCACTTCCATGCTTGGGGGGAGTCCTGTCCAAGTCTTCAGTGTGGGCAGATTCATGGGGGATGGTGGCTGAAGGGATGTGGTGGTGGTCTTCACTTGGGGGGAGTCCTGTCCAAGTCTTCAGTGTGGGGGATGGTGGTTGAAGGGATGTGGTGGTGGTCTTCACTTGGGGGGAGTCCTGTCAGTCTTCAGTGTGGGGGATGATAGTTGAAGGGATGTGGTGGTGGTCTTCACTTGGGGGGAGTCCTGTCAGTCGTCAGTGTGGGGGATGGTGGTTGATGTGGTGGTGGTCTTCACTTGGGAGGAGTCCTGTAAAAAGTCTTCAGCGTGGGCAGATTCATGGGGGATGGTGGTTGATGTGGTGGTGGTCTTCACTTGGGGGGAGTCCTGTAAAAAGTCTTCAGCGTGGGCAGATTCATGGGGGATGGTGGTTGAAGGGATGTGGTGAAGGTCTTCACTCTGGGGGGGATCTGGGGGGGTGTTACTGAACACCACTTAAGTGACTCAACAGTAGAGCAGTGTCTCCTCTAGTTGGTGTCTTCCTGGCAACCTAGCATCAATGGTTCTCTGTGGACTGCTGACGCTAAGATTGCGACAGATGAACCCAGGTGTGGTCGTGTATGGGGGAGAGGGAGGGGGGTGGGGGTGTGTGTGGGGGGGGGGGCCTGCGAATGAGAAGCATAAGCTGTCACTGAGATGGTACATGTGATGGGGCAGCAAAACAAAAAACAAAACAAAACAAAAAACAAGAAAAAACAAGAAAAAAGCTGACAGCACCATGCACGTATGCATGTGGGAGGTGGTGCCTGGTGGAGGGAAGCAAGGGGAGTGAGTGAGGGGTGTAGTCTAGTGAAGGGGGTGGAGAAGGTTTCAGTTTCAGTTTCACTTTCTCAAGGAGGCGTCACTGCCTTCGGACAAATCCATACACGCTACACCACATCTGTTGAGCAGATGCCTGACCAGCAGCATAACCCAACGCGCTTAGTCAGGCCTTGAGTGCATGCTTACATATTTGTGTACCTATGAAAGTGGATTTCATTTTACGTAATTTCGCCAGAGGACAACACTCTCGTTGCCATGGGTTCTTTTTCAGTGCGCCAAGTGCGTGCTGCACACGGGACCTCGGTTTATCGTCTCATCCGAAAGAATAGATGCTCAGTTTGATTTTCCAGTCAAACTTAGGAGAAAGGGCGAGAGCGGGATTCGAACCCACACCCTCACGGACTCTCTGTATTGGCAGCTGAGCGTCTTAACCATTCTGCCACCTTCATCCGGTTGAGAAGGAAAGGAGGGAAATGGAGGAAGTCGTGTCTGCATTGACTTGATTTCAGTCGTGAATATGATTCTACAGAAAGGTGGTTTCCTTCTTTTTATCAGCACACAGGACCTCAACACTGACATGAGGGGGGACTGAGAGGTGAGAGGAGACAGACACTGAGAGAGATGGGGAGAGAGACAGAGACTTGGGAAGAGAGAGAGAGAGGGGGGGGGGTGGGGGTAGAGAGACAGACACAGAGAGAGATGGGGAGAGAGACAGAGACTTGGGAAGAGAGAGAGAGAGAGAGGGGGGGCATGCAGGGGTAGAGAGACAGACACAGAGAGAGATGGAGAGAGAGACAGATACTTGGGAAGAGAGAGAGAGAGAGGGGGGGGTGCAGGGGTAGAGAGACAGACACAGAGAGAGATGGGGAGAGAGACAGATACTTGGGAAGAGAGAGAGAGAGAGAGAGGGGGGGTGCGGGGGTAGAGAGACAGACACAGAGAGAGATGGGGAGAGAGACAGAGACTTGGGAAGAGAGAGAGAGAGAGGGGGGGGGTGCAGGGGTAGAGAGACAGACACAGAGAGAGATGGGGAGAGAGACAGAGACTTGGGAAGAGAGAGAGAGAGAGAGAGAGAGAGAGAGAGAGGAGTGTGCGGGGGGTAGAGAGACAGAGACAGAGAGAGATCGCAGTCAAAGCACAGGAGGGGAGGGAGGGTGGTGAGGGGACCGGATAGCGATAGCACTGCAGTGATTTTGACGCTCTGCCAGTGAGAGTGGAAGGGTGAGGCGGAGCAATGTTGGGGAGGGAGGAGGGAGGGCACAGCCATTCAGTACGTTGCTCTCTTGGACCGACTACAGACATGTCTCACTGGCCATCGATTAGCGATTAACAGTCAGGTAGGTAACAGGTACAGGTCAGTGTTTTACCTGGGCACCGTAGGTCAGCAAGGAGCGAACAGTCAGGTAGGTAACAGGTACAGGTCAGTGTTTTACCTGGGCATCGTAGGTCAGCAAGGAGCGAACAGTCAGGTAGCTTACAGGTACAGGTCAGTGTTTTACCTGGGCATCGTAGGTCAGCAAGGAGCGAACAGTCAGGTAGGTAACAGGTACAGGTCAGTGTTTTACCTGGGCATCGTAGGTCAGCAAGGAGCGAACAGTCAGGTAGGTAACAGGTACAGGTCAGTGTTTTACCTGGGCATCGTAGGTCAGCAAGGAGCGAACAGTCAGGTAGGTAACAGGTACAGGTCAGTGTTTTACCTGGGCATCGTAGGTCAGCAAGGAGCGAACAGTCAGGTAGGTTACAGGTACAGGTCAGTGTTTTACCTGGGCATTGTAGGTCAGCATGAGGGAGTGACCAGTCAGGTAGGTTACAGGTACAGGTCAGTGTTTTACCTAGGCATCGTAGGTCAGCAAGGAGCGAACAGTCAGGTAGGTTACAGGTACAGGTCAGTGTTTTACCTGGGCACTGTAGGTCAGCATGGAGCAATCAGTCAGGTAGGTTACAGGTACAGGTCAGTGTTTTACCTGGGCACCGTAGGTCAGCAAGGAGCGAACAGTCAGGCAGGTAACAGGTACAGGTCAGTGGGCATCATAGGTCAGCATGGAGCGAACAGTCAGGTAGGTTACAGGTACAGGTCAGTGTTTTACCTGGGCACTGTAGGTCAGCAAGGAGCGAACCGTCAGGTAGGTTACAGGTACAGGTCAGTGTTTTACCTGGGCACCGTAGGTCAGCAAGGAGCAATCAGTCAGGTAGGTTACAGGTACAGGTCAGTGTTTTACCTGGGCACCGTAGGTCAGCAAGGAGCGAACAGTCAGGTAGGTTACAGGTACAGGTCAGTGTTTTACCTGGGCACCGTAGGTCAGCAAGGAGCGAACAGTCAGGTAGGTTACAGGTACAGGTCAGTGTTTTACCTGGGCACCGTAGGTCAGCAAGGAGCGAACAGTCAGGTAGGTTACAGGTACAGGTCAGTGTTTTACCTGGGCACTGTAGGTCAGCAAGGAGCGAACAGTCAGGTAGGTTACAGGTACAGGTCAGTGTTTTACCTGGGCATCATAGGTCAGCATGAGGGAGTGACCAGTCAGGTAGGTTACAGGTACAGGTCAGTGTTTTACCTGGGCATCGTAGGTCAGCATGAGGGAGTGACCAGTCAGGTAGGTTACAGGTACAGGTCAGTGTTTTACCTGGGCATCGTAGGTCAGCATGAGGGAGTGACCAGTCAGGTAGGCAACAGGTACAGGTCAGTGTTTTACCTGGGCATCGTAGGTCAGCATGGAGCAATCAGTCAGGTAGCTTACAGGTACAGGTCAGTGTTTTACCTGGGCACCGTAGGTCAGCAAGGAGCGAACAGTCAGGTAGGTAACAGGTACAGGTCAGTGTTTTACCTGGGCATCATAGGTCAGCAAGGAGCAAAAAGTCAGGCAGGTAACAGGTACAGGTCAGTGTTTTACCTGGGCATCATAGGTCAGCATATATGTCAGGTCAGGTCTCTACCTGCCACAGGTACCATGTAACCCTGTGCTACCTGTCACATGCGGGCAGATGGAGCTCGACAGCCCGGGAAGGCAGTCCATCTAAGACAAGGAAAAGTCTGAAGTAAAACCCATGAAGTGCTAAGGAATGCAGGACAGTCTCGACATGCATTGACCCTGGGTCCATGGCCATGTCCCGACTTTCAGTAGCCGCGCCCCCGTGCCTCCGAGGAAGGTTTTTGAGCCAGAGGCTAGGACAAGGACAGTCTGATATAAAACCTACGACCTGAGGACCTCACTGTCACCGTCCCAGCTTGCTAGGCTATGGCAGATGAACCACGGGTGTAAAGGGTGGGGCCAGTACTGCGCACACTGCACTCCACCTAAAAATTCCATTGCGCAGGCTTGAAGGACACGTCCACGTCCGCGCCACCAACTATTCCAAGCCCTGTAGCGATGGGAAAGGGGCGAAAACGGCAGGTGGAAGATGTCACTGGAAGCCGCAGTTCCAATCCTGCATGCAGGCGGTTCAGGATATTGGTCGCCTGATTGTTGACCCGGAGGTGACAGCATCACTCAGCAGCACCCTGAACGACCAAGCAGCCTTTTCTAGGGACAGCACTGCTTGCTCCACACGGAGAGGGGCCTAGAAAAGGTGGTCCAAACAAATGCTCATCTCCATACCCCCCAGTTGGCTAGCCGCGGTCAACGGGCATCTCCAAACGCGGTCGAACAACAATAGAGAAGAAAAGGCCGGCACCTGCCTCACAATTAGGTGCAAAAGGACTAAAGGTAGCATGCTGGAACATCCGAACCATGCGTGACTCTGCAAACAGCAACCACCCAGAAAGGCGTTCCGCTCTAGTCGCACACGAACTTCAGAGACTGAACATTGACATTGCTGCCGTCAGCGAAGTCCGCTTTGCAGGGAAAGGCAGCCTCCAGGAACACGGCGCTGGGTACACCCTCTACTGGTCAGGCAAGCCAGAGACCGAGAGACGCCTCTATGGCGTAGGCTTTATGGTCAGGAGCACCATTGCCTCCAAGCTTGAAAACCTGCCAACAGGACACTCAGACCGAATTATGTCCATGCGCCTCCCACTACGGAACAAACAGCATGCCACTCTGTTCAGCGTGTACGCTCCAACCCTCCAAGCGGACCCCACAGAAAAGGTCAAGTTTTACACTGATCTGCGCAACCTCGTTCAGAACACCCCTGCTGACGACAAGGTCATCATCCTTGGCGACTTCAATGCCAGAGTTGGCCAAGATTCAGAAGCCTGGAAAGGAGTCCTTGGCAAGCATGGCGTTGGTAATTGCAACGACAATGGGCGCCTTCTTCTCGAGTTCTGTGCAGAGCAGCAGTTTACCATCACCAACACCATTTTCCAGCAGAAGGACAGCCTGAAGACAACGTGGAATCATCCTCGGTCCAAACATTGGCACCTCATTGATTACATCCTGATGCGCCAGAGAGACGTACGAGACGTCCTACACACCCGAGTGATGCCCAGCGTGGAGTGTCATACTGACCACCGCCTCGTCCGCAGCAAGCTCAGGCTCCACTTCAAGCCCAAACCAAAGAAAGGAGGAGCTCCTAGGAAGAAATTCCAGGTCGGCAACTTTCAGTCAGCTGAAGTGAAAGCTGAATTCCAGGCGAAGCTTCAGGACAAACTTGAAGACCCCAGTTGCCCCACAGACCCCTCTCCAGAAGCACTATGGGCACAGCTGAAATCAGCCATCCTGCAGTCCTCTGAAGAAGTCCTAGGGTTCTCGTCGAAAAAGAACAAGGACTGGTTTGACGAAAACAACCAGGAGATCCAAGAATTGCTGGCGAAGAAGAGATCAGCCCACCAGGCTCACCTTGCACAACCGTCTTGTCCGGTGAAGAAAGCAACCTTCCGGCTCATATGCAGCAACCTCCAGCGCAAGCTTCGTGAGATTCAAAATGGGTGGTGGACCAACCTGGCAGAGAGGGCTCAGCTTTGTGCAGACACTGGTGACTACCGGGGCTTATACGAAGCCTTGAAGGCGGTGTACGGTCCCTCATACCAGGTCCAGAGTCCTCTGCGCAGCGCAGACGGCCAGGCGCTCTTCACAGACAAGACGTCGATCCTGAACAGGTGGTCGGAACATTTCCAGGCCCTCTTCAGCGCCAACCGCACGGTTCAAGACTCGGCAATTCTCCGCATCCCACAACAGCCAGTGAAATTACAACTGGACGAGCTACCAACCCTAGAAGAGACTGTCAAGGCCATTGAACAGCTGAAATGTGGCAAGGCAGCAGGGGTTGACGGAATTCCGCCGGAGGCGTGGAAGAATGGAGGCCCAGCACTACACTCCAAACTCCACAACCTCTTTGTCTGCTGCTGGGAGCAAGGCAAACTACCACAGGACCTCCGTGACGCAGTCATCATCACCCTATATAAAAACAAGGGAGAAAAGTCGGACTGCTCCAACTACAGGGGGATAACTCTGCTCTCCATCGCAGGCAAGATCCTCGCCAGAGTCCTCCTAAATCGGCTGGTGCCTACTATCGCCGAAGAACATCTCCCAGAGAGTCAGTGTGGCTTTAGAGCCAACAGAGGCACCACTGACATGGTCTTCATTCTCAGACAGCTACAAGAAAAATGTCGGGAACAGAACAAAGGACTGTATGCGACATTCGTCGATCTCACGAAAGCTTTCGACACCGTGAGCAGAAAAGGTCTGTGGGAGATCATGAAACGTCTAGGATGCCCCCCAAAATTCCTCAGCATGGTCATCCAACTACATGAGGAACAGCGTGGACAGGTCAGACACAGCAACGACCTTTCGGAGCCCTTCCCAATTGGAAATGGAGTGAAACAAGGTTGTGTCCTCGCGCCGACCCTCTTCACGATCTTCTTCAGCATGATGCTCCAACAGGCCACTGAAGATCTTGGCGACGACGACGGTATCTTCATCAGATACCGCACTGATGGCAGCCTATTCAACCTGAGGCGGCTACAGGCCCACACCAAGACACTGGAGCAACTCATCAGAGAGCTTCTGTTTGCCGACGATGCTGCCCTCGTCGCCCATACAGAAGCGGCCCTGCAGCGTATAACGTCCTGCTTCGCAGAGGCTGCGCAGCTCTTCGGCCTAGAAGTCAGTCTGAAAAAGACGGAAGTTCTCCACCAGCCTGCCCCACAGGAAGAATTCCACGCTCCTCACATCAACATCGGTGAGACAGAGCTGAAGTCGGTCCACCAGTTCAGCTACCTAGGCTGCACCATCTCGTCTGACGCCAAGATCGACAAGGAGATCGACAACAGACTTGCAAAGGCAAACAGCGCATTCGGCAGGCTGTACAAGAGAGTGTGGAACAACAAACACCTGAAGAAAGACACAAAGATCAGCGTGTACAGAGCTGTTGTACTGCCCACCCTGTTGTATGGCTCCGAAACCTGGGTCACCTACCGGCACCACATACGACTCCTTGATCGCTTCCACCAGCGCTGCCTTCGCACCATCCTCAGCATCCACTGGAGTGACTACATCACAAATGTCGAGGTCCTGGAGCAGGCAAAGACTATCAGCATCGAGGCAGTGCTGCTAAAGACCCAGCTACGTTGGGCAGGGCACGTGTCCAGGATGGAGGACCACCGCCTGCCCAAGATCGCGCTGTATGGCGAACTGTCCACTGGCCACCGTGACAGAGGAGCACCCAAGAAGAGATACAAAGACTCCTTGAAGAAAGCTCTCGGTGCCTGTCACATTGACCATCGCCAGTGGTCCGCAGTAGCCGCTGATCGAGAGACCTGGCGACGCACCATCCACCAAGCTGTCTCCTCCTTCGAAAACAACCGCAGGGCCAGCCTTGAGGACAAACGCAGAAGGAGGAAGAACCACGACGCTGCAGCCGTGAACCCAGACCAGACTTTCCCTTGCAACCGCTGCGGCCGACTCTGCTTTTCCCGCATTGGCCTTGTCAGCCATGAGCGTGCCTGCATCAGACGTGGACAACGCCCTTCCTAGATCTTCGTTAGCGAAGCCAGGCCATGAAATAGGTCAGCATGGAGCAATCAGTCAGGTAGGTTACAGGTACAGGTCAGTGTTTTACCTGGGCATCATAGGTCAGCATGGAGCAATCAGCCAGGTAGGTTACAGGTACAGGTCAGTGTTTTACCTGGGCATCATAGGTCAGCATGGAGCAATCAGTCAGGTATGTTACAGGTACAGGTCAGTGTTTTACCTGGGCACCGTAGGTCAGCATGGAGCAATCAGTCAGGTAGGTTACAGGTACAGGTCAGTGTTTTACCTGGGCATCGTAGGTCAGCATGGAGCAATCAGTCAGGTAGGTTACAGGTACAGGTCAGTGTTTTACCTGGGCATCGTAGGTCAGCAAGGAGCAATCAGTCAGGTAGCTGACAGGTACAGGTCAGTGTTTTACCTGGGCATCATAGGTCAGCATGGAGCAATCAGTCAGGTAGGTTACAGGTACAGGTCAGTGTTTTACCTGGGCACCGTAGGTCAGCAAGGAGCGAACAGTCAGGTAGGTAACAGGTACAGGTCAGTGTTTTACCTGGGCACCGTAGGTCAGCAAGGAGCGAACAGTCAGGTAGGTAACAGGTACAGGTCAGTGTTTTACCTGGGCATCGTAGGTCAGCATGGAGCAATCAGTCAGGTAGGTAACAGGTACAGGTCAGTGTTTTACCTGGGCATCATAGGTCAGCAAGGAGCAAACAGTCAGGCAGGTAACAGGTACAGGTCAGTGTTTTACCTGGGCATCGTAGGTCAGCATGGAGCAATCAGTCAGGTAGGTTACAGGTACAGGTCAGTGTTTTACCTGGGCACCGTAGGTCAACAAGGAGCAGTCAGGTAGGTTACAGGTACAGGTCAGTGTTTTACCTGGGCACCGTAGGTCAGCATGGAGCAATCAGTCAGGTAGGTAACAGGTACAGGTCAGTGTTTTACCTGGGCATCATAGGTCAGCATGGAGCAATCAGTCAGGTAGGTTACAGGTACAGGTCAGTGTTTTACCTGGGCATCATAGGTCAGCATGGAGCAATCAGTCAGGTAGGTTACAGGTACAGGTCAGTGTTTTACCTGGGCATCATAGGTCAGCATGGAGCAATCAGTCAGGTAGCTGACAGGTACAGGTCAGTGTTTTACCTGGGCATCGTAGGTCAGCAAGGAGCAATCAGTCAGGTAGGTAACAGGTACAGGTCAGTGTTTTACCTGGGCATCGTAGGTCAGCAAGGAGCAATCAGTCAGGTAGCTGACAGGTACAGGTCAGTGTTTTACCTGGGCACCGTAGGTCAGCAAGGAGCAATCAGTCAGGCAGGTTACAGGTACAGGTCAGTGTTTTACCTGGGCATCATAGGTCAGCATGGAGCAATCAGTCAGGTAGGTTACAGGTACAGGTCAGTGTTTTACCTGGGCACCGTAGGTCAGCAAGGAGCAATCAGTCAGGTAGGTTACAGGTACAGGTCAGTGTTTTACCTGGGCATCATAGGTCAGCATGGAGCAATCAGTCAGGTAGGTTACAGGTACAGGTCAGTGTTTTACCTGGGCACTGTAGGTCAGCATGAGGGAGGGACCAGTCAGGTAGGTTACAGGTACAGCAGTGGGTCAGTCTTCTTCTTTTTCTTCATTCATGGGCTGCATCTCCCACATTCACTCGTATGTTCACGAGTGGGCTTTCATGTGTATGACCGTTTTTACCCCGCCATGCAGGCAGCCATACTCCGTTTTCGGGGGTGTGCATGTTGGGTATGTTCTTGTTTCCATAACCCACCGAACGCTGACATGGATTACAGGATCTTTAAACATGCATATCTGATCTTGTGTGTGCGTATGCACACGAAGGGGGGTTCAGGCACTAGTAGGTCTGCACATATGGAAAAATCTCCATCCATTACCCACCAGGCGCTGTTACCGATGTTCAAACCCTGGACCTTCAAACTGAAAGTCCAACGCTTTAACCACTGGGCTATAGCGCCCGTCAGTGGGCGAGTATTTTACCTGGGCATCATAGGTCAGCATGAGGGAGCGACCAGTCAGGTAGTGCTCCAGGGGGAACAGCTGCATGTTCTCTGCTATCTGCTCCACGTTCTCTATGGGGTCACACTGCACACACACACACACACACCAGCCCTCACACACACACACACACACACACACACACACACCATCCCTCTCTCTCACACACACACACACATACACTCACACACACACACACACACACAATCCCAACACAGATGCCCACGTCATATATACAATGCACACATACAAGCCCACATGTGGATATGTACATTTTAAAACGTTCACATGTTTGCACGTATGCACACACATACAACATCTAACATCACTCTGAATAAACAGAAATTGTATAAAAGAACAAACAAACATGTGCAAGCATAAACACACACACACACACTCACACACACACACACATAGACACATTTGCAATGGTTCAGTTCTAATACATGTACTCTTCACTCATTCAACAAGGCAGTGGATTCATATCCACTGTGTCTGAAGCTGGGCATAGGAAGGCAGTGAATTCATATCCACTGTCTGAAGCTGGGCATAGGAAGGCAGTGAATTCATATCCACTCTGTCTGAAGCTGGGCATAGGAAGGCAGTGAATTCATATCCACTGTGTCTGAAGCTGGGCACAGGAAGGCAGTGAATTCATATCCACTGTGTCTGAAGCTGGGCATAGGAAGGCAGTGAATTCATATCCACTGTGTCTGAAGCTGGGCATAGGAAGGCAGTGGATTCATATCCACTGTGTCTGAAGCTGGGCATAGGATGGCAGTGGATTCATATCCACTGTGTCTGAAGTTGGGCACAGGAAGGCAGTGGATTCATATCCACTGTCTGAAGCTGGGCATAGGAAGGCAGTGGATTCATATCCACTGTGTCTGAAGCGGGGCATAGGAAGGCAGTGCATTCATATCCACTGTGTCAGAAGCGGGGCATAGGAAGGCAGTGGATTCATATCCACTGTGTGTGAAGCTGGGCATAGGAAGGCAGCGGATTCATATCCACTGTGTCTGAAGCTGGGCATAGGAAGGCAGCGGATTCATATCCACTGTGTCTGAAGCTGGGCATAGGAAGGCAGTGCATTCATATCCACTGTGTCTGAAGCTGGGCATAGGAAGGCAGCGGATTCATATCCACTGTGTCTGAAGCTGGGCATAGGAAGGCAGCGGATTCATATCCACTGTGTCTGAAGCTGTGCATAGGAAGGCAGGGCCCAGTCCTCTCCTTCTGCCATTTTAAACCTGCCCTAACCAAAGTCAGGTACCCATTCACACCTGGGTAGAGTGATGGAAAATCAGAGTAAAGTGCCTTTCCCAAGGACACAACACCGTGCCGAAATGGAGCCTGGAACCCTGATCACTGGTGAACACTGGATCTGAAGTCCACTACTGAACCAATTCTGACATGGTGCCTCCTTATTCACTGAAGAAAAAAAAAAAGAAAAAAAACAAGAAAGATATATACATAGACAGACAGGTCGACATGTAGACTAAATAGATAGATCATAGATATATAGATAGACAGGTCGGCAGGAAGACAGACAGAAAGGCTAAATAGATAGATCATAGATGTACAGATAGATAGATTGATAGGCAGGTTAGCAGGAAGACAGACAGAAAGACTAAATAGATAGATCAAAGATATATAGATAGATAGATAGATAGATATAGTTAGATAGATAGATAGACAGATAGATCAGTAAATAAATGAATAAAAAATATTCTAAAAACCTACCTCTTCACGGAAGCGAAACTTGATGTTCTCTATGTCACACAGCTCTTTGTAGAACCAGGCCTGAGGCCCACACTTGCTCAGCATGGCTATGTACTCAAACACTATGGAGACCACCTGCCATGGGGAACAGACAGCAAACACCTGTCACTGGTCACAACTCACCACAACTCACGTCAGCCAAGGGGGAACAGACAGCAAACACCTGTCACTGGTCACAACTCACCACAACACACGTCAGCCAAGGGGGAACAGACAGCAAACACCTGTCACTGGTCACAACTCACGTCAGCCAAGGGGGAACAGACAGCAAACACCTGTCACTGGTCACAACTCACCACAACACACGTCAGCCAAAGGGGAACAGACAGCAAACACCTGTCACTGGTCAAAACTCACCACAACACACATCAGCCAAAAGGGAACAGACAGCAAACACCTGTCACTGGTCACAACTCACCACAACACACGTCAGCCAAGGGGGAACAGACAGCAAACACCTGTCACTGGTCACAACTCACCACAACACATGTCAGCCAAGGGGGAACAGACAGCAAACACCTGTCACTGGTCACAACTCATGTCAGCCAAGGGGGAACAGACAGCAAACACCTGTCACTGGTCACAACTCACGTCAGCCAAGGGGGAACAGACAGCAAACACCTGTCACTGGTCACAACTCACCACAACTCACGTCAGCCAAGGGGGAACAGACAGCAAACACCTGTCACTGGTCACAACTCACCACAACACATGTCAGCCAAGGGGGAACAGACAGCAAACACCTGTCACTGGTCACAACTCATAACTTACGTCAGCCAAGGAGGAACAGACAGCAAACACCTGTCACTGATCACAACTCACAACACACGTCAGCCAAGGGGGAACAGACAGCAAACACTTGTCACTGGTCACAACTCACCACAAAACACGTCAGCCAAGGGGGAACAGACAGCAAACACCTGTCACTGGTCACAACTCACCACAACACACGTCAGCCAAGGGGGAACAGACAGCAAACACCTGTCAGTGGTCAAAAGTCACCACACACGTCAGCCACACATGCCTACCTACCCCCACAATCTGACCTGCCTCCAAACATCCGGAACAAACCAAAATTAGCGGTACCACCATGTCACATGTGTCTAAGAGTTGTGTTGTATGATATTGTACTGTACTGTATTGTATTGAGCATGCAT
Organism: Babylonia areolata; assembly: GCF_041734735.1. Taxonomy (NCBI): domain Eukaryota; kingdom Metazoa; phylum Mollusca; class Gastropoda; order Neogastropoda; family Buccinidae; genus Babylonia; species Babylonia areolata. The sequence goes on from NC_134878.1 coordinate 26,161,651, forward strand.
GCATTGTACTGTGTTGTGTTGTGTTGTGCTGTGCTGTGCTGTATTGTATTGTACTGTGTTGTATTGCATTGTACCGTATTGAGTTGTATTGTATTGCATTGAATCAACCTGTGTGAAACATGGGTTGCTCTACCCAGGGAGAACCATGATTTGCTCACTGCCATAGAACAACACATACAGAGACAAATAAAACAAAGCAAAAAAACAACAACAAAACAAACAAACAAAAAAACAAACAAAACTACTGTAAGCTTAACACACAGCTACAGATGACATTCAAAATGATTTGACCTTCACCTCTAGTAGTGTTCTGCACAAAATCCTCTTTGTCACTGCCTAAAGTCTTTTCAGTGTAGTTCTCCCATGTTCCCCTTCATCGCCATGTTGGTTTACCAATACATTCTACAGCCTTTCTAATTCTGCACTTCTGACAGAATGTTGGCGCATGTCTAAGCTACCATTGTGAATGCCTGAAGAAATAATAGTGCCTAATTTTTTTCCCTATGAATAGCAACCTACGTTTCATATTTCTATAATGTGGTGACTTTTTTTGTATGTTATCTCGAACAAATACGGACAAATCAGGACAGTAGGCATGTCTGTTTGATCTCTATGTGTGGTGTTCAACCAACAATTTCATCTTTTTCATTTCGCACATCACTGATCAATAAGAAAAACACAACCATCATTTCATCTGACAACGGACACTGCTTCGCAGTTTTAAACAATTTGTAAGAAATATCTTAACCAACCCCCCCCAAACCATATTTTGCACAACACATACTTTGCAGTACACTTGCACACACAAAGACAGACACAAAGATTCTAACCTTGCCCATCTCTCCTACGTCTTCCCAAGGTTTTTTCCTGTCCCCAAGTTTTTCAAGAACAGAAAAAAAATGATGATATGGACAATTATACAGAGCCTATCCTCAGTCTGAGACCAAGCTCTATGTGCTCCACAAACATGGAATCATTTGCACAGCAGGCTGCCTCCCTGGGTAGAGCCGATTGACGGCTGCCATTGGGTGCTTATCATTCATTTCCTGTGTCGTTCAATAAGGCTTCACACACACATATCTCATACAGACATGTAACATTGTATGTGTATGACCATTCTATTTATTTAGCCCGTATGTAGGCAGCCACACTCCCATTTTCAGATGTGTGCATGCTGGGTATGTTCTTGTTTCCATAACCCACCCAACGCTGACATGGATTACAGAATCTTTAACACGTGTATTTGATCTGTGTGCATATACACACAAAGCAGCTTCAGGCACTAGCAGTTCCGTACATAAACTGACCTAGGAGATTGGAAAAAAAAAAATCTCCACCCTTTACCCACCAGGTGCCATTACCAAGATTCAAACCCGGGACCCTCAGATTGAAAGTCAAGTGCTTTAACTACTGGGCCATTGCAAGAAACAAACTGATCGAGGTGAGGGGGGGGAAAGCAGTCAAGTCTCTCACTTCAATGACGCCCTCCATGCCGGCATCGGTGAGCAGGATGGTGACATTGAACGAACTCCACAAGTTGTTCTGGTCAAAGCCGCTTCCGCTGTTCCCTCCATACAGCGACAACGCCAGACCTCTGCAACGCCACACCTACACTGACTGCTGCAGAGCTCCAGTCTGATGCAGTGCTGGGTCTTGTATTGTATTGTACTGTACTGCAATGTGTTTTTACTGTATTGCACTGCATTGTATTGTACTGTATTGTATCACATTGTATTGTATTACATTGCATTGCATTATTTTTTGTCATGACAAATTCCTCTGAGTGAAACTGGAGCTTTTCTGCCCATGGTAAGCAGTGCAGCACCACACACAAATCTGTTATCTTTTTCTGTCTGCATGTACATGTGTTTTGCTATCAAAGTGGATTTTTCTACATATCACTAATTTTTCCATGCTCTGAATACTGTGTGTGTATGCTTGCGTGCATGTGCATGCAAGTGTATGCGTTTGTATTTGAGCAAGAGTTGGATAAGTCATGTCATGTCTGTAGTTTCTATATAAAAATAAATCTATTCTATTACTTCGTCATTTATAATCAATGAGTTTTCTACATGCAAAGCACCCTGAGCATCTATTTGAGAAAAATAAAAAAAACAGTGAAAAATTGTTCTCTGTGATTATCATCATCGTCATTATCGTCAAGAAGACAGAAGGGATGCAATCAAAGACACCAGACTTTTTGCGCAGACAGGACATGATGCTGCCTGGACCTTCGTGGGTGATTAGCACGGCCAGGTACTCCAGTGGTTTGCACCTGTCACATCAAACCAACAGGTACGCATGTCAGCAACTGACAGGCCTCAGTCACAGAACCTGCCCGAGTCTTTCTGAACATATATATATTTATACCAAATCATTCCAGCCCAACATAAACACACATATATATATATACACTGCCATGATGACCTACAACATATATATACCAAATCATTCCAGCCTGACATAAACATACATATACACTGCCATGATGACCTACAACATACATATACCAAATCATTCCAGCCCAACATGCATATATACACTGTCATGATGACCTATAACATTTATATCTATACCAAATCATTCTAACCCAACATAAACACACATATACACTGCCATGAAGACCTACAACATATATATACCAAATCATTCCAGCCTGACATGAACACATATATACACTGCCATATTGACCTACAACATATATATTTATACCAAATCATTCTAGCCCAACATTAACACACATATACACTGCCATGTTGACCTACAACATATATATATACCAAATCATTCTAGCTCGACATAAACACATATATACACTGCCATGTTGACCTACAACATATATATACTAAATGATCCCATCCCAATAAACATAAATGCACTGCCATGCCACGATGACCTACAACATATATATACAACAAATCATTCTAGCCCAACATAAACACATATATACACTGCCATGATGACCTACAATATACATATATACCAAATCATCCCATCCCAACATAAACACACATATACATTGCCACGATGACCTACAACATATATACACCAAATCATCCCAGCTGACATAAACACATGTATACACTGCCATGACGACCTACAACATACATACAACAAATCATCCTAGCCCAACATACATAATCATATACACTGCCATGATGACCTATAACATATATACACAACAAAACATCCCAGCCCAACCCACTCACACTTATATAATATACACACTAACTTGAACTGTTTGTAGAGGGGCGGTAAAGGCCAACAGATGTCCACTCGTTGACAGTCTTCCACAGGTACCACTGAACAGCACAACACACAGCATCACTTACTTTCTACTTTCTTTTCTTTTCTCTCTCTCTCATAAACTTCATCCTCTCTTTTCTTTAAGTGTCTGCCTGTTTGTCTCTCTAACATTTCTCTCTCTCTCTTGTCAGTCTCTTTCTCAGTCTCTGTCCTCTTTGACTCGGTCCTTGGCTGTTCATGTCAACAGTGGATCAGCTGACCCATGAACTAGACAGAACAATGCGCTGTTTTTTTTTTGTGGATGTGGTGTGCAAAAACAGGATGTGGGTCTACAATGTAGCAAGCCTTCGTTGGACATTCCTCATTTACCATTTTAGCGTGTGGATATGGCTGTGCTTGTTACATATATGCAAATAAACAACCCCAAACTGCAGAAAAAGAAAATGGAAGATGTAAGGTTGTGGCTCCAGGTGGACATGAGGTGGAAACACTGAGCCCTGCACGGAGTGGGGTTTGCGCTGCCCACCACTATCCCCCCCTCTCCACCACACCTGTTCCGGGTGCTTGCCTTTTGGATGAGACCATAAACGGCGGTCCTATGTGCAGCATGCACTTTGTACACGGAAAAGAAACACAAAAGATCCTGTGATTCCATGTCAGTGTTCGGTGGGTAATGAGAACATGACTGTACCCAACATATGCACACCCCTCGAAATCAGAGTGTGGCTGTCTGATAGGCACAACAGGCGAGTGGTTAAAGCGTTGGACTTTTGATCTGAGGGTCCCAGGTTTGAATCCAAGTCACGGTGCCTGGTGGGCAAAGGGTGGAGACTTGTCCAGTCTCTCAGGTCAACAGATGTGTAGACCTGCTCCACTATGGACACCCTGCATGTGTATACATGTGCTGAAGATCAAATATGCATGTTAAAGATCCCGTAATCCAAGTTAGCGTTCAGTTGGTTATAGAAACGAGAACATACCCAGCAATGCAACCCTCCCCTGAAAATGGAATATGGCTGCCTACATGGAGGGGGTAAAAACGATCATACATGTAAAAGCCCACTGATGTGTAAGTGTGAACATGGGAGTCACAGCCCATGAACAAAGAAGAAGAAAGTGGAGTGATGGCCTAGAGGTAACGCGCCCGCCTAGGAAGCGAGAGAATCTGAGCACGCTCATTCGAATCATGGCTCAGCCGCCGATATTTTCTCCCCCTCCACTAAACCTTGAGTGGTGGTCTGGACGCTAGTCATTCGGATGAGACGATAAACCGAGGTCCCGTGTGTAGCACGCACTTAGTGCATGTAAAAGAACCCACGGCAACAAAAGGGTTGTTCCTGGCAAAATTCTGTAGAAAAATCCACATCAACAGGAAAAACATATAAAACTGCACGCAGGAAAAATAAAAAAAAATGGGTGGCGCTATAGTATAGCGACGCGCTCTCCCTGGGGAGAGCAGCCCGAACTTCATACAAAGAAATCTGTTGTGATAAAAAGAAATACAAAATACAAAAGTGTAGCTGTTTTCAAAGTGGGCTTAAAAACAAACACAGAAAACTCCAGCCACAGACAACAAGTCAACATGGAAGTTGTAACTCATAAAAACAAAACAATAACAAACAAAAACAAAAACCCAAAAAACCCCACCAACCAAAAAAAAAAAAACCAACAACATAAAAACCTAAACCAAACCAAATGAAAAACAAAAACAAATAAAGACCAATAAAAAGTGAAATGATTTCCAGCAAGTATTAGTTTACCAATACTAAAACTGTACCTTGACAAATTAGGAAGGCACTCAACAGATGTATCTAAAGACTTTATCTGACACAGATAAGTTCAAAAGCAGTCCCTTTACCTTTCAACAACTTGTGGAAATTCCTGGGAACAAATGGATCCTGAAAAAAAGGGGTTCATGATAACTGAACAACAACAGGTGCGGACTGCTAAGACACATGTGAATGTATATGTTTCACATAAGTATGCATTCATGAATGCACATGCTCACACACACAAACACACATGCACACAAACACACCCAAATACATACATGCAAAACGCATACACTCTAGCATACAATTCCATATGGGCACATGCATACGCACACGCACACACAAAGGACTCTCACCCTGATCATGAAATTACATTGGTTTTTGTTTCTTGTTGGCTTTTTGGTGGCAATTCCATCTTTCAGTATTTCACCAATTCTTGATAATCTGCGACTGAGCTGGTGAGTACTAATTTTTAGGAATTAAAAAAAAAAAAAAAAAAAAAAAAATCAATGAACAGCTGCTGAATCCTCCACAGTCCAAACTGAAGGTTACTATAATTCAGCACTGAACCAGATGCAGTCTTTGATTCACTCCTACATCAAAACTATCCATCAAAAATCTTGTCAAATACAACACAGGGTTTACACAAGTCCGAGCAAAAAAACCGCCCCATACTTTATCCACACTGTTTCCAAAACCTTGTGGCAATGTTTCCCAGGACCCAGACACATGGTTGCACTCAAACATACAAACCCACAAAAACACATACACTGCAAAACTAACACACATCCATCCAAAGTGGTGGTGATCAGTTTTTACACTGATGATGATGGTACTTACAATCAATGTTTTTTTCAATGAAAAGGATGACAACATACAAAAGCGTCATTCATTATACAATAAAAGACAGCAGCCTGTTGAAACACTGTTCCAGAAGAAAATTTCTTGGCATCAATATTCAAATTTCACCTCTTCCACTGCCTTTGTTCTTTTCTTCTTCTTCCTTCCTTCCTTTTTTTTCTGTTTTCAAATGCAAAATCTTCTTAATGTTACAAGATGGTGAAAGGCATCATGAAAATTCCAAAACTTTTCCAGACCATGCAAAGTGAAACATATCATATTCTCATGACTTTTCCAGCCACCCCCCAGAAATGGTCTTCCTATTTTCTCAAGACTCTGGGGAACCCAGACAATGGACCGCGCCTGCTGAGTGTTCACACCATGGTCGTTGAACAGCGCTTGCGATGGCTGTACAGCCCAATCCTGGAGCGGCAGTCTCTGTGGCAGAGATCACAGCGGAAAGCAGATGAAGCGGGTTCAGCAGCGCCTTCAGCCTTCCTCTTCCGACTGTTCTCAGCTGGCTGAGCAAGCAGAAGACCAACACCATGACCATAGGGACAGTGACGCTCAAGACATATACTGACGTTAAAGGTCCCGCAGCCATTTATTGGTCATCGGGGCAGAGATTTCATATCTACTGTGTCAACGGCTACAAACACATGTACACTGCATCTCGTAAATGTAAACTGTCAGCCATCTTCATTTACTGAAAACTGTCCATGAGAGATGAGAATCCTGCATAATTTTTTTTTTTCTGTTAAAAGGTTGAAGCTCCAATAGGCTTTTATGACCACAAGGGCTTTAGAATAATATTCCCTGAGTCAAGATCTTGACATAGGAAGGCAGGGCCCAATCCTCTCCTGCCATTTTAAACCTGCCTCAACCAGTCAGGTAGCCATTCACACCTGGGTAGAGTGAGGAAAATCAGAGTACAGTGCCTTTCCCCAGGACACTACACAAAGCTGAAACAGGGCCTGAAACCCTGACCACTGCTGAACACTGGGTCACAAGTCCAACATCTGTCTGATTTTCTCCATGGCACATCCTCAGGATAAACATTTGCAACAGTAACAATGATAATGACAAAAGGGACTTATAACATATGCCAGCAGTTTCTGCACTCACCAAAGACTGACAACTGGAAGGTCATGGGTTTGGAGCCCATCAGAAGTATAATCTTTCCAGGTCAAACACTAACATGTGAAAGTGTGTGTGTGTGTGTGTGTGTGTGTGTGTGTGTGTGTGTGTGTGTGTGTGTGTGCGTGTGTGTGTGTGTGTGTGTGTGTGTGTGTGTGTGTGTGTGTGTGAATGTGCAAAGATGCATGTAAAAGAATGAATATTTTGTTTTCCCATCGCCCAACGTTTAATTTGGCATGGTATGAAAGCTCAGCTTTAAATGATAAGATGTTGCATTTGATACTTGATACTTGTCATTGATTTACTGCAGCACACACTTATTGTCATGGACTTGTTGAAACAGACACTCACCCTGTGCTGTGCTACGGCAGGGCGCAATAAGCCACTGAAACAGAAGCAGAACTGATAAACAAGTCAAACCACACTGCAGAAACCTTACTTATCTTGCCTCAGCAGAAACCACAAATCAGAATTAACCCTTTCACTGCCAGGAAAATAAAATTTAAGTGAAATCTATTTGCCAGGGTTTTTTCCAAAAAAAAAAAACGGGTATAAATTTTCCAAAAATTCTGTGCTCTTTGTTATTGGAGAAAGACCCATAAAAGTATATATTTTCTGAAAGGTAAATGAATAAAGAATACAAAACACATGCTGTTTTCCCATTATATATATTTTTAGTGACATGCTGTTGTTTTGAAATCAGTGTTTTGTTTTTTGTCACATTTTCAACTTGTTCATTACAAACATTAGTCAGGTAATTTGCACAAAAATATCATATTTTCTGGACAAATGGATATCTGTAAACACAAAATCATACTAGAACAACCACAATATACATATATTTTTTAAGACATAGATACACAATGCACTGTGACTTCTCCAAGTGATAATATGGATGTGAGGCTAAGCCTCCTCAGTCTCCACCCCCCCCACCCCCCCTTTTCACTGCGTTGGCTGAGTGCCAAGAATATTGCTCAAACTGTGCCCTGCTAATAATTCGGTCATGTTCTGTCGTCTGCTAACATCTGTACAGCCGGCGTCACTCACTGATAGTCGCATCTTGACCACTCTCTTGATTATTTCCTTTATTTTCTATCAAATCGTCCTATAAATGTTCATCACTGTCTTCTCCTTCAAATTTACGCTTCAATACTTTCTGAGCATCAGCTAAAGAAAGAAATCTTGGTTGATTTAGTTCGTCACAATTGCATGTCTTGAGCACGGCGTCAGTCCGACATTTTGTTGAGCGAGCGAGGAGAGAAGTCAGGCAAACACTTGGACAGTGACCCAACCAAAACGTTCAAATAAAGGATTGCTTCATGACGTAGATGGGGTTTCTAGCTATGAACAGAATCTAGAAAGATTCCCCAGGCTAAAGCTACCACTATTTTTGTCAACGAAGTGAATGCAAACCAGGAAAAAGTCAGAATATTTCGATGACGAGTTATCTCGTCATTGTGGCAGCGAAGCATATATGCTTGCCATGACGAGTTATCTCGTCATATAGGCAGCCTAGGGGTTAAAAAAAAAACAAACAACATACTTAACACAAAGAAAAGGAAATTTTCTTCTTAAAAGTTGGTAACCTTCCCTGTGCCCCCCTGAATAGCGCCCTCTTTTGACGGCAGCCATCTCGACTCCTGTTCCTGTGCTCTTCATACGGCTAAGTTTTTTCATATTTTCTATCTGTCTAACGATTCTTTGGTGAACTTTTTAAAAGAAAGGGAATGTATGAAAGTGGTTAACACTTTTATTACAGAACATACTGACAGAACATACTGTACTGAGCGTTAGTTCTTCAGGGCTCTGCGCACCTTTCCACTTGCATTGAAATATTTTACCCAGTCATTACAGGCAGCCATATTCTGTCAGTGAAGGGTGTGTGTGTGTGCGTGCATACATATGTGTGTGTGTGTGTGTGTGTGTGTGTGTGAGAGAGAGAGAGAGAGAGAGACAAAAGAAAGAGGGTAAAGCCTCACTTGTTGGGCACATCCTCAAACAGGTCACACACCATGTCCTCCAGGGTGTCCAGTTGTTCTGAAAACATCCACTCAACAGTCAGTCTGTGTGAGTGTGAGCGTGAGTGTGTAAGTGTGTGTGTGTGTGTGTGTGTGTGTGTGTGTGTGTGTGTGTGTGTGCGTGTGTGTATTCACATATCTATGTGCTTATTTACATATACAAACTATTATATTTTCTACTGAGACAATGCAGTTGATGGGCAGCAACAAACAAACACAACAGAAAGAAAGAAAACCTGACAGCTACAAACAAACACAACAGAAAGAAAGAAAACCTGACAGCTACAAACAATCACAAACAGAAAGAAAGAAAACCTGACAGCTACAAACAAACACAACAGAAAGAAAGAAAACCTGACAGCTACAAACACAACAGAAAGAAAGAAAACCTGACAGCTACAAACAAACACAACAGAAAGAAAGAAAACCTGACAGCTACAAACAAACACAACAGAAAGAAAGAAAACCTGACAGTACAAACACACACAACAGAAAGAAAGAAAACCTGACAGCTACAAACAAACACAACAGAAAGAAAGAAAACCTGACAGTACAAACAAACACAACAGAAAGAAAGAAAACCTGACAGCTACAAACACAACAGAAAGAAAGAAAACCTGACAACTACAAACAGAAAGAAAGAAAGAAAACCTGACAGCTACAAACAAACACAATAGAAAGAAAGAAAACATGACTGCTACAAACAAACACAAATAGAAAGAAAGAAAACCTGACAGCTACAAACACAACAGAAAGAAAGAAAACCTGACAGCTACAAACATAACAGAAAGAAAGAAAACCTGACAGCTACAAAGAAACAGAAAGAAAGAAAACCTGACAGCTACAAACACAACAGAAAGAAAGAAAACCTGACAGCTACAAACACACACAACAGAAAGAACGAAAACCTGACAGCTACAAACACAACAGAAACAAAGAAAGAAAACCTGACAGCTACAAACACACACAACAGAAAGAAAGAAAACCTGACAGCTACAAACAAACACAACAGAAAGAAAGAAAACCTGACAGCTACAAATAATAACAATAGAAAGAAAACCTGACAGCTACAAACAAACACAATAGAAAGAAAGAAAACCTGACAGCTACAAACAAACACAATAGAAAGAAAGAAAACCTGACAGCTACAAACAAACACAATAGAAAGAAAGAAAACCTGACAGATACAAACAAACACAACAGAAAGAAAACCTGACAGCTACAAACAAACACAACAGAAAGAAAGAAAACCTGACAGATACAAACAAACACAACAGAAAGAAAACCTGACAGCTACAAATAATCACAACAGAAAGAAAACCTGACAGCTACAAACAAACACAATAGAAAGAAAGAAAACCTGACAGCTATAAACGAACACAACAGAAAGAAAGAAAACCTGACAGCTACAAACACAACAGAAAGAAAGAAAACCTGACAGCTACAAACAAACACAACAGAAAGAAAGAAAACCTGACTGCTACAAACAAACACAATAGAAAGAAAGAAAACCTGACAGCTGCAAACAAACAAAACAGAAAGAAAGAAAACCTGACAGCTACAAACACAACAGAAAGAAAGAAAACCTGACAGCTACAAAGAAACACAACAAAATAGAAAGAAAACCTGACAGCTACAAACAAACACAACAGAAAGAAAGAAAACCTGACAGCTACAAACAAACACAACAGAAAGAAAGAAAACCTGACAGCTACAAACACACACAAACAGAAAGAAAGAAAACCTGACAGCTACAAACAAACACAACAGAAAGAAAGAAAACCTGACAGCTACAAACAAACACAAATAGAAAGAAAGAAAACCTGACAGCTACAAACAAACACAAACAGAAAGAAAGAAAACCTGACAGCTACAAACACACACAAATAGAAAGAAAGAAAACCTGACAGCTACAACACACACAACAGAAAGAAAGAAAACCTGACAGCTACAAACACACACAACAGAAAGAAAGAAAACCTGACAGCTACAAACACACACAAATAGAAAGAAAGAAAACCTGACAGCTACAAACAATCACAACAGAAAGAAAGAAAACCTGACAGCTACAAACAAACACAAAAGAAAGAAAGAAAACCTGACAGCTACAAACAAACAAAACCCACCTGGACACTGGACCACCAGCGTCATGTAGTGGGCTGAATACATCCGTCGGCTGAACTCCTGCAGGCTACCATGCACCTCAATCTTCTTCTCCTTGGGAATGTTCTTCAGTGTGTCCTGGTTGCCTGCAAGCCATCAGCAAGCTGCACGTTGTCGCATCAGCCGAGCGCCAAGCAAAAGCAAGTAAAGAAGGGACTGGTGGCTAAAGGTTAACTCCCTCGGAACGCTCAGCCGTTCTCTCTTTCTTTCCTCCCTCATAGACCCCATCTGATGTCTGAATGATCCAACCTCCAACTTTTGTCATAAGGAATGCTGTATTCTTTGCCTTCGTCCAATGCTTTAATGTGAGGGCCTTCTGCTTGTAAGTCAGCACTGGTGAAACGCTGTGATTATTCCTTTATTGTCTATTTTGTTGTCTGTATCGACGGGCGCAATAGCCGAGTGGTTAAAGCGTTGGACTGTCAATCTGAGGGTCCTGGGTTCGAATCACGGTGGCGGCGCCTGGTGGATAAAGGGTGGAGATTTTTACGATCTCCCAGGTCAATATATGTGCAGACTTGCTAGTGCCTGAACCCCCTTCGTGTGTGTACGCAAGCAGAAGATCAAATACGCACGTTAAAGATCCTGTAATCCATGTCAGCGTTCGGTGGGTTATGGAAACAAGAACATACCCAGCATGCACACCCCCGAAAACAGAGTATGGCTGCCTACATGGTGGGGTAAAAATGGTCATACACGTAAAAGCCCACTCGTGTGCATACGAGTGAACGCAGAAGAAGAAGTTGTCTGTATGGAGAGAGTTACAGGTCCCATAGCTTTTTTTTACAGATATCTGGATAGTGACTTTGTATCCACAGTGTCTAGGGCTCAGCACAGGAAGGCAGGGTGAGGAAAATGGGAGTAATGCGCCTTTCCCAAGGACACAACGTGGACTGACAGGAAGAGGATTACAGCACTAGCAGGTGTGCGCATCCTGTGTTGGCCTGGGATTTCAGTTCATAACTAGTTAGTCAGGCACCAAAACCAGGACTATACCCAAGACCCTCAGACTGAAATACCAACACTCTTACCACTTGGACCATTGCATCTGTCATCTCAACTCTATCACCACCATAGTGTAGACGACTTTGGTCAGTCAGACTTTTCATCTTCACAGGTGACTCAAATGACATCTGTGCAACAGGAAATTGACTTACGTCCCCCCCCCCCACCTCACCCCACCCCCCACTTATGTGAGTTTGAAGTGAACAAGTCCACAAAGTTGTTTTGACACAAACCAAATGGTGAGACTGAGTGCATCAACTCTAAAACATCTGGCACAGGGGAGTATTTTTCACACAGGAACTTGGCAGTAAAAGAGTTAATACAATACTGATAATGATGGTAAATACAATAAAGATGACAACAGTAATAATGAAAAAAATCATAACATGGCACCTACCACACAAAAAGCGGCTGATGGGGTTGCCCTTAGAGGCGAGGGTACCCAGCAGCTGATGGAAGCGATCGTTGTCATTGTACTTGATCATCTGGAACTCTGAAGGTCATAGTTCAGTGAGAATACTTAATACCTGTAACCAAATTCACCTATTGAAATTCACTGCAAGAAAAAAAAAATACTGAAAAAGAATTCATGAACAACATGAATACCTAAACACACACACACACACACACACGCACACACACACATATGCTCACACATATATGCATTCCTATATGCACACACATTTACAGATACGAAAATAGCAAGGGTTCAAAATATGCTTGAAGTAACTTTTGGTGTTTGTTTGTTGTTTTTTTTGTATTGTGCCGACTGCAGTTTCATTGCTTCAGAGCTGTTAGTGTTGTTGCTGTTGGTTGTGATGTTGCTGATGCATTCTTTCCATCTGTTCCATCTGTCAGAACCAAATCATTCTGTCGACGCACTCTTTCCTTTCAGGGTCCGACCACCTGGATCAGCCTTCCATTGAACATCAGACTCCCAACTTCCACTGCCTTTTTCACATCTTCTCTGAACACCCACGTTTTGGGACTGGCTTTAAGAACTGTGATATGAGATGTGCCTCGTTTAGGTATCGTGATATGTGTGCTAAGCCAGTGTTTTGCTTGGATGTCTATGCAGAGTTACGAATGAAGGTTTTTGGTTTTGTGTTTAAATGCATGTTTAACACATCCGTTTTTACACTGTATGGCACAGCTGAGCTTGCTTTATACGGAAAGGTGCTCTCTCTCTATATATATATATGCATTTGATCAGTGGTAGTGGTAGGTGTATCTGCTGGTGAGTGTGACAAGAACGCTACCACTCACGTACCATTGTCGACTGCCATGATCTCTCGCTCGACACTGGACTTGACGAAGAGTGGGGAGATGAAAAACTGAGCAAACATGTCCAGCGACTTGCGGAAGTGGTCCTTGTGGATGTCAAAGAAAAACACTGTCTGCAACAATAACAACACTGGTAGTGGTAAAACAGTGAACACTGTCTGCAACAATAACAACGCTGGTCAAACAATAAACACTGTCTGCAACAATAACAACGCTGGTCAAACAGTAAACACTGTCTGCAACAATAACAACGCTGGTCAAACAGTAAACACTGTCTGCAACAACAACAACATTGGTCAAACAGTAAACACTGTCTGCAACAATAACAACGCTGGTCAAACAGTAAACATTGTCTGCAACAACAACAACACTGGTCAAACAGTAAACACTGTCTGCAACAATAACAACACTGGCAGTGGAAAAACAGTAAACACTGTCTGCAACAATAACAACACTTGTAGTGGTACAACAGTAAACATTGTCTGCAACAACAACAAAACTGGTCAACCAGTAAACACTGTCTGCAACAACAGCATTGGTCAACCAGTAAACACTGTCTGCAACAACAGCATTGGTCATACAGTAAACACTGTCTGCAACAACAGCATTGGTCATACAGTAAACACTGTCTGCAACAACAGCATTGGTCAAACAGTAAACACCGTCTGCAACAACAGCATTGGTCATACAATAAACACTGTCTGCAACAACAGCATTGGTCAACTAGTAAACACTGTCTGCAACAACAGCATTGGTCAACCAGTAAACACTGTCTGCAACTACAGCATTGGTCAACCAGTAAACACTGTCTGCAACAACAGCATTGGTCAACCAGTAAACACTGTCTGCAACAACAGCACTGGTCAACCAGTAAACACTGTCTGCAACAACAACATTGGTCATACAGTAAACACTGTCTGCAACAACAGCACTGGTCAACCAGTAAACACTGTCTGCAACAACAACATTGGTCATACAGTAAACACTGTGCATATTCAGTAACTCTAATTTTGCGTGTATAACAAATCTGCAACAACGGAAAAAAAAAATCAGTTCAAAAAGGCTTCTAAAAAATGGAATATTGAAGACTGAAGCAAGGGGAAAAAAAAAAAAGCTCTCACCCTTTCGGTGTCGGTCCAAGCATTGCTCTCCCCTCCATGTTTGCTGATGAAGTCATCAAAAGCGTTTTCTTTTTTGTACTTCTTGCTCCCCATGAACACCACTGTCAACACCCACAACACAGTGACAGCAGCATGACACCAGTGACAGCAGCATGACACCAGTGACAGCGGCATGGCACCAGTGACAGAAGCACGGCACCAGTGACTAAAGATGGTAGGCAAAGCTACATTTGCACCAGCAACTTGAAGGGTTTTTGCCTGGTTTCCTAACAAAACTTTCAGCTGAATGAATGTGGACATATGCAGAGCAGGGTTCTGAGGAAACCCTGAAGTTATTCATAAACTTATTATAAACATTTCATAAATATAACAGTGGGAGTAAGTGTGTCAGGGCAAGTGTGTCAATGCTTGTGTATGTGCATGCACGTGCATGTAGTGTGTATACATGTACATGAAAGTACATGCACATGTGCATGTGTGAATGTGAATGCCTGCTCATCTGTCCATGCGTGAAAACAATGACAATGTTTATATATTAGGCCTCTGGCATTATACAATCAAGTGGACCACACACACACACAAGAAAAAAAAAGAAGAAGAAAAAACAAAAAAACAAAATGAATGAATCACATAGTATGAACAAGAACACATCCATACTCATGTGCACACTTACACTCTCACCCCCCTTCTCCCACCCTCACCCCTAAGACAAACACACATATGTTTGTCATCTGTCTGTATGTACATCAGAAAGTCAAAAAGCAAGCTTAAGTGTATACAGACCATCTGAGCAACAACACTTGAACCACAACCAACAAGGACAAGGGCATAGGGCAAAATGTGGCATAGGGCCAAGTGGTAATGTGCCAGATTAGGAAGTGAGTGTCCACGTGTTTGAGTCCCATAAATGGACCAGTATCATTACTCCCCCATCCACTACAGTGGTGGTCTGGGCGCTAGTTTTTCGGACAAGGTGATGAACCGAGGTCCTGTACCCAGCATGTGCTTAATGCACAAAAAAGAACCCACAGCAACAAAATGGCTGTCAATATTCTAGAGAAAATTCCACTTTGACAGTGAAAAAATACACTAGAAGGAAAACAACAACAAAACCCATAAGGGTGGCACTGCACAGGGAGAGCAGTCCAAATTTCACACAGAGGAATCTGGTGTGAGAAAAATGTAGCACAAAAAAGAAAAATGCCAAAGATAACAATACATACATTATATATATATATACATATCTACCAAAAACCACAAGTGAAAACAAACACGACAATCAACATACTGTGCTCCAAGAAGTGGGCGAAGCCAGGGATGTCCTCCGGGTCACAGAAACTGCCCACCCCCACACACAGGGCAGCTGCAGCCTGCAGACACACAGGGCACTGAGGGCACTGGCTACACCACAGGGGGCACAATACAACACACAGTGCAGTGTGGGCACTGGCTACACCACAGGGGGCACAATACAACACACAGTGCAGTGTGGGCACTGGCCACACCACAGGGGGCACAATACAACACACAGTGCAGTGTGGGCACTGGCCACATCCACAGGGGGCACAATACAACACACAGTGCAGTGTGGGCACTGGCCACATCCACAGGGGGCACAATACAACACACAGTGCAGTGTGGGCACTGGCTACACCACAGGGGGCACAATACAACACACAGCGCAGTGTGGGCACTGGCCACATCCACAGGGGGCACAATACAACACACAGTGCAGTGTCGGCACTGGCTACACCACAGGGGGCACAATACAACACACAGTGCAGTGTGGGCACTGGCTACACCACAGGGGGCACAATACAACACACAGTGCAGTGTGGGCACTGGCTACACCACAGGGGGCACAATACAACACACAGTGCAGTGTGGGCACTGGCTACACCACAGGGGGCACAATACAACATACAGTGCAGTGTGGGCACTGGCTACACCACAGGAGGCACATTACACACAGTGCAGTGTGGGCACTGGCTACACCACAGGAGGCACATTACACACAGTGCAGTGTGGGCACTGGCTACACCACAGGGGGCACAATACACACAGGGCACTGAGGGCACTGGCTACACCACAGGGGGCACAATACACACAGTGCAGTGAGGGCACTGGCTACACCACAGGGGGCACAATACAACACACAGTGCAGTGTGGGCACTGGCTACACCACAGGGGGCACAATATACACAGTGCTGTGTGTGCACTGGCTACACCACAGGGGGCACAATACAACACACAGTGCAGTGTGGGCACTGGCTACATCCAAAGTGGCACAATACACTACATAAACACAACACACACACATTACAATAACCAAAGCTCTGACTCTGTCATAACTGGTACAAATCTCTGATTGTAATAAATGGCACCAAGCCAACTGCTCTTAATTCTGTCATAACTGGCACCTTGCTAAAGCTTTGATTTTGTTGTATTTAGTATGTAACCAAACTTTCATTGTTATAACTGGTAAAAAGCCAAAGCCCTGATTCTGTCATGGGTAGTACATACCCAAACTCTGATTCTGTCATAACTGGTACTTTGCCAAAGCTCTGATTCTGTCAAAACTGGCACCCAACCAAAGCTCTAACTGTCATAACTGATACATAGCCAAAGTTCTGTTTACCATAACTGGCACTTTGCCAAAGTACTGATAGTTATAACTGGCACTTAACCAAATCTCCGAATGTCATAACTGGTACCTAACCAAAGCTCTGATTGTCGTAACTAGGACCTAGCCATTGATATGATTACCAAACATGTGCATACTAACATAGCCAACATTCTAATTCTGTCATACTGGCATCTAGACAACATTCTGATTCTGTCATAACTGGTACATAGCCAAACTCTGTTATAAACGGAACAAAGCCGAAGCTCTGATTGTTATTACTGGCACGTCACAAAACTCTGCTTGTTGTAACTGGTGCACTGCCAAACTCTGATTGTCATAAATGTTACATTGCAAAGCTCTAATTCTGTCATAACTGGAGCACAGTAAAACTACCTGACATAATTCAACCCATGATTTATGCTGTGTCATATTCAGGGTAATGTTATCAGTGATGATTTTTAGTTCAGTTTGTGAACACAGAGGGCTAAATATGAAGCCATGATTCAGAACAAAATGTTTATGTATAAATTTTCCCAATTCGGAGAGTTGTGGGTAAGCATCTTAGTTACCTCTAACAATTTGTACTGGTTTACTTTGGAGTGGTGTGGGGTGGGGGGTTGTATGTACTTTCATTACTATCATATTTAATCTTTCCACTCTCACTCAGACATTCACCATCTTTCTGTAATTAGTGTTTTCACTCTTTTTTTTTCTTTTTCATGAACCACCCACCATCACAGATCTATAAAATCACATTCTATCCTGCCCACCCACCCCATCATCTCTCTCTCACACACACACACACACAAACATGCCACAGAACAATCACTCGCTATCTGTTTCCAATTTGCATGCCTGAAAATTAACTCAATCTTGAACAAAACAGCAACATTCAGCGTAACACACACTCAACAAACTGGTATTCTTTCATTCATAAGAAAAAAGAAATTACAAAATAAAATAAAAGAAAAAGAACATTGAGGTAACATTTAAAAAACAACAACAACAAAAACAACAACAAAACAAAACAAGAAAAAAACACTTTGAGCACATTTGCTGGAACAATCTGCAGCAGCTTACTGCTCCTTTTGTGTGATCACAGTCACAGAAATTGTGGAAATACAGCTATGCATTAAATAACTCCAATGATACAATCACGCTTCAAGCTATGAGTGTGTGTGTGTGTGTGTGTGTGTGTGTGTGTGTGTGTGTGTGTGTGTGTGTGTGTGTATGCATGCATATGTGTGTGGTGTGCATGCATGGGTGTGTGTATGTGTATGTGTGCATGCATGGGCTGTGTTGTGGATGTGTGTGTGTGTGTGTATGTGTGTAGTGTGCATGTCTGTGAGGGGTGTGGTGTGCATGGACATGCATGCCTGTCAGTATGTACAGACCATGCATCTTGTCAACAGGATGCCGAACATGTAACTGGCAACAAGAGTGGACAAGCACAAACCATGATGACTTCAACACCATTCTCACAGCTGCTGAAGTCACTGTCATCCACAGACGAATCCAAGGGGAAGTAGTTACTGCCGCATCGTTTGCACTTTACATCTCTCAAGGGGACTTTACTTCTGCCCCACTTTTGTCAAAAAGCAACAACAACAACAAAAAAGATTCAAGAAAGTCTGTCACAACAGCTGTCAGGAGGAGAGCAAAAACACAGGGGGGAAAAAATCAGCCTTTCAAACATGAGTTTGTGTGTTCTCTTTTTTTCTGTATCTTGTGGCGAAGGTATGGTGTGACTGTGTGCATGCATGTATGTCTGTCTGTTTACCTTTCTCTGTGTGTGTGTGTGTGTGTGTGTGTGTGTGTGTGTGTGTGTGAGAGAGAGAGACAATGACAATGACAAATTTTTTATTGGCAAATAGCCTTTTACAGCTCTAGTGCCAAGGGGGATTATTCAGCTTATTTTAGTAGACGACGAAAAGAAAAAGTAAAACGAAAAATAAGGGGAAATAACAAGCAAATAAATACATATTCATAAACACATAAACACTCATACATTCACACCCACAACATTAATACAACATATTCCATATTACTCATGCATAATACTAAGTAATTAATTTGAACATATGACCATCCAACTTTGCAGCCGAGCCTTTTTTTGGTTATTTACCAATCTAAATTGAGTTATGGATCTTATATTTTACTCTGCATTATGTTTCTATCATGTTAAAACGATCGTTCGGTTAATCTTTTCCTTCGAATGTTGTATGCTTCTACAATATATTTGGCGAGTGAAAATAGGATGTCTTCATTATCTGATGAAAGGATAGCTACTAGATCACGTCTTAATGCAAACGGATCTGTAAAGAATGTATAATCATTTCTAATAACACTGTATTCCTTACAATGGAAAACCAAATGATCCTCATTTTCTAAATCCTGATGACACAACATACACTATCACTTTAACTATTTTGAATATACCATACTCTATTTGTATTAAGCCCTAAGGTCCTGGATCGAAATCGAGAAAGGAGACACCGTTACCATTTATTTGTAATTATAGAAATGTATTTTTCCGACTGGAAAATATTTTTGAACGAAAAATACCAATTATATCTTGCATTTTCTTCCATGTCTGAATGCCAGTTTTGTACATGTTTGTATATGTTGATAAGATGATCCTTAAATTCCGAAATAAATGCGACATCACTCCCTACTCCTTGGCTAATCCATATAATCCCAAACCCATTTTTGACAAGAACAGTTTTTACATTGTCTATCCAGTTTTTCTTTCCTTCTTCATGCTGCTGTAGTAACATATCATAAGCCTGCTTACACAGTCTTGTCGGCGGTAATTTAACAAGTTTTAACCAATACTTTATGCACTTAATTATTGTACGAATTTTCAGTGGATATCTACCTGTTTCCCCAAATGCTACTTGATTAGATGAATAAAGTGTGTGTGTGTGTGTGTGTGTGTGAGAGAGAGAGAGAGAGAGAGAGAGAGTCTGTGCATGTGTGTGTGTCTGTGTTATATATGCACACAGAACTCAGACATTTACAATGCAGTATTTTCTTCACACACACACACATGCACACAACTATGTGCACACCATGGACAAATGAACCTCACTCAATAATGGTGACCACTGATAAGTCAGCACATGTGCTCAAGAAACTAGTTCAAGTGGTGATGAAATTCTTTCCAAAGAACTGCGACTCCAGGGGTTTTACAAACACAAATCTGTCATCCCAAACCAGTCTCTGTCCAGCATCTCTATCAAATGAGTCCACTAATCTACAACTGTACAAGATGCTATAATTCATGTGCCACACATTTACCTGGTCATGCACCACATCAGGTGAAAGGTTAAAGGTCCTCTATCCTTTTACAACCACTGGGGCAGTGAATTCATGTTCACTGTGTCTAGGACTTGGCTTCGGCAGGCAGGGCTCAGTCCTCTCCATCTCAGCCTTCCCCAACCAAAGTCAGTTACTCATTCACAACTCTCCCTCCCCCTCATGCACCACATACAGACCCCTCTACCCCCAAGCCCCCCAACATTACCTACCTTCTTCTCCTCATCATAGGAGATTTTCCTGGCCAGTGCCGGCAGCAATCCCGACACCTGAGGGATTTCACACATGCTGTCATCGCTGGTCTCACACGACGTTCTCATGTCTGTATACTCCATTTCCATCTCGCTCTCCTCCAAAATGTCATCTGTGTGGGAGCTCCCCCGGTGACACCTGGGTGCGTGGCGGTGCACGGGATAGGGCCTCAAGGTCACCTGGTCCATGTCCGAGATAAGCAGTGCCGTCATCCCATTGTTCAGGGTGATCTCTCTGCACAACAAACCCTCATTAGCATCTGTGACTGTTTACAGTTTCAATAGTGTTTACTTCAGTGTACTATATTTCATCATTTTATTGTAATCCGTTTACTTCCCACTATTTTCTGTTTATGCGGTCTGGATCAACAGGCACAGCAATTTGTATAATATTGGTTGTTATATGACCTTTGCAGTGTTAGTCATTATCATGGTTACTATAAATGGGTGTTCTTGTTGGAATGCGGGAGCATGGTATGACTTTGTCTTGTTCTGTAGAGACAAAACATATGCGGCCTTTTGTAATCAAATGTGTGAACAGAATTCTCTTTTAGAGATAATATTCATCTTTCATTTATCAGTCATATATTACTTCATTTGATCAAATAATTATAAGCTTCTAATTTTAATAAGTACAGTTTACAGAAAAAAAAGTTCCTTTCATTCAAGTTGTTTTTTTTTTTTGTTTTTTTTTTTTTAACTGATCAGTTATACATTGCTTTTCTTCAATCAGTAGAATTAAGGTTTTATTGTGTCCAGCATGTGTGTGTTCTGTGTTGGGATGGGGACAACATACATAATTATCATACTTGGTTAGTAATGAAATGTGTGGAAAGTTCATGCTGAAGTTGTTAAATAGTTTGACAATGATGCCTCCGCAGTCAGTTGTGAATGACCAATCCTTATTCTTTCTTGGGTGGAAAAAGCATTCCAGAAAACCCCCAAACACATCTGAGTTACACACACACACACACACACACACACACACACACACAGAGTCAAAAGTATACATGTAAATAAAAACCTGAGTAAGAACAGTCTAACAGACCTGTAGTTTTTCTTGTCATAGGGGGACTTAAGGATGTGACTCATGTTGCTTCTGCTGTTGTTGGCTGTGCTGCTTTAAATATACCTCTGCCTTCTGCACAGGGAACCTCGAGACAAGGAGCTGAAATCAGTCAACAATTATCCAACAATCAATACACCAAGGAGGAAAAAGATGTGGCCAAGAAGTACTGCCAATTACATAGAATGATAGATGTGTTCAATATTTTCAAGACAAAACTGATGCAAAGAGAACTAACAATATGTCAAAGTAATGATAAGTCACACATCATAACACAAACTGATCACACAAAGGAAACTCATGAAGCATTCAGCAGGCTCTGAAGTACAGTCTGTGATCTTAGTTACATTCTTCAAGATGTAACCACTATCACAAACCTTGATGTTGCTTTCTCCAGCAGCCTCTAGTGACACACAAATGTCTCTATCACCGCCTGGAACACCAGTTCCATCCTGGGCTTCCTGTAAAGGAACAGATCTACCCTGCTGAAATTAATGAAAACAAGAGTAAATACATAAATAAACAGAATATACTGCGCTCATCAGATCAATCTTGAGTATCAGCTGCCATCTCAGATTGTTACATATACAGGAGATAACAAATCTGAACGCCCACAAGATTTATAAAAGGGGATTTCAAATCAAGGGATCCTGGATGTGTCTCTGCAATGCTTGAAGACCTTGGCTTGAGGTCCAAATCCTGCAGCAACACCACCACACCATCCAGTTGACACTGCTGTATTCAGTGGTTGATAAGTTGGTACCAGCTCTAAAGTCTTTTATCTGACTCAATGAAAAACTCCTGAATGCCCATCCACACAGAGCACTACAAAGGCTGCATAATGTAGCGTACTCTACAGGCTGTGGTCGGCATGCCCTACACTTTTTCCCTCACCACAGCAATACACATACGCACTGCAGCATGCCCACACACACAACACAAGATGCTGGCCCACTGGTAATGGTCCCTTTTGGCTTCCTTTCCAGAGGCTGGGCAACATACAGTCTGAATGTCAATCCTCGTTTAGTTCTTTAAATGTGTTAAAACTAACAAAAGACTTGTGGTTTGAATGTGTAATACCATCACTAAGATCCGCCCCACCACCAGTGCAACCGAGCTTGTCTCCAGGCTGGAAATTGACCCCCTCAAACTGTGCTGCACTGCAGCCAAGGCCAACATGATGAATAAGATCATGGGTGGCTTGTTTGAAGTGGAAACCCAGGAGGGTACTATAGTGCAGACAAGTAAAAGTAATAAAACTGTCCGAGGCCACCCAGAGAAACTACAGGTCCCCTACTCCAGCACTGACTCCCACAGGCACTCCTTCTTCCCTTCAGCTGTCCGCCTGTGAAACCAGATTCCAGACCACATCATCCCAGCCATTTCCCCTCAGGCTCTGAAGACCAGGACTGAGGCTTGGCTGCGAGCCTCTGGCTCTGTATAGCTACAGGACAGTTGATGTTTTTTTCTTTTTCTTTTTAACTGATGCTGTGTGGGACCCTGGTTCCCCTGGCTGAACTAGGGGGCTTAACAGTCATACACAGACATCAGTCTCCTAGAGCGCACACCCCTATTGTGGAATGTTGCCCTGTACTGAGATTACCACAGGATCATGGACAAGACAAGAGGTAACTACACATTACATTTACAAACACCACAATGTAATCAGAAATGAATACGAAAAAGGGAATGCAAAGTCCCCAGGAGTACACCCCAAACTTCAAAAACTTCTGTTGTTGTGCAGATTGAAACTCTCTACTTTCTCGTACAAACGTATTCACGGTATTGTATGTTAGACGAGTGATAACGATGTGAATGCAAAGTCACAAGAGGAGTTCCGCAAGAAAATCAGAGACCCAGGCACGCTTTAAAAAAAATCATCGACTCCTTTCCCCAGCATTGCATACGCGTGCTTTATTGGATACTCCTTCCCCCAGCATTGCATACGCATGCTTCACTGGATCCTGCAACATACTCGAAACATAATAATCAAAACAGCAGAAACTGAAACTAGTTACCCGTGGTTGGGTCAACATATGTTACAATCAAGCAAAAAAATACTTGGCATGATACCTAGCTTAGCCGCTACCTTTTCGAGATTCTTCAGCAGAATTAATAAAGGCACGCACACACGTGAATGACAGATGTTTCAGACGGCACACTTCACATGGTAGTTTCAACTGGTGTTTCGGTTGGTCATGGCAGCCGCCATTTCCCCCTAAAGCAAACAATAATATTTTCAAATGGTGGATTATTCATTAACACATCCACTGTTTACTCAGGGACAACTTCATGGATTTTAAAGAACAATGTATTTTCAACCACTGTATCTTATGATTTGTCCGTGTTATTGGTATAAACATAATGTCAACGCCTGACTCTAATTTTATAATTCTGCAAATTATTAACCCTGTTTCGTTTGTACTGTTAGCTTGAAGCAGAAGAGATGTCTCGTCCCCTTTCGATTTATCAAGGAATGCTTTTTGTGCATTTATAAAAATTTTAAAAGTGTCAGTCCTTAATGTCAAGAAAGTAAATAAACAAACTACGTTGTATACATAGTCCTCGATGTTTTAGTTGGCTTTTATGAATATTCTGCAAAACTTACGAAAACAATAAAGACTCCCGGTAACTCTTCAGCAACAGAAAACACAATGGGGCAAGGCAGCGTATTAAAACGCTTTTTTAAAGTACGGTGTTTTTTTTTGTTTTGTTTTTTTATTGTTTTTTTTTATTGTCAGTAGAGTTGACTTACAACACTGATATATTTGTGTTCCCAACAAATAAGATTTTTTTTTTATAATGATTAGAAGTAATTGTCTTAGTGATTTATTGACTCACTTGTGTAAACAAAGTGAGTCTATGTTTTAACCCGGTGTTCGGTTGTCTCTGTGTGTGTGTGTGTCTGTGTGTCCGTGGTAAACTTTAACATTGACATTTTCTCTGCAACTACTTTGTCAGTTGACACCAAATTTGGCATAAAAATAGCAAAAATTCAGTTCTTTCCAGTCATCTTGTTTAAAACAATATTGCTCCTCTGGGATGGACACACAAAAAAATAAAGAATGAAGCCTAATTATATGCAAACTGCATTTACTGTTATATTAATATTTTTTGTATTCTCTAAACTTGGCACTTTGATCTGATATTCTGACCCAACAACTAGAGCAGTCATTTTTTTTCATTTTTTGTTCAAACAGGAACTTCTTTTGCTAAGCATGGAAGTTTTATTTATTTTGCAAACGTTTTGATGCAGATAGTAAAAAAGGGAAATTACTCTGTAATTAATGCTAGGGGAGTTAATTTGCTTTAAACTGATCTTTCTCATCTTAAACATTACATTCTGAAATTATACTCAATACATAAAAAGCTTGGATTTTTTTTTAAGTGTATCACAAGTGAGTCTTGAAGGCCTTGCCTCTCTTGTGTATGTTATGTTTTTGTTGGCTTTGTGTATCCGCGAAAAAGGTTGGTTGCTAATGTAAACTGTCAGCATCTTACACAGTTACATTGTGGTGGTAAAGTGCTAATATTTTTTATGTATTAAAAAAGGTGTGAGAATGTGAAGCCCGAATACCAATGTTAGTGTTTTATTTTTGTATGTGCATCTCATATCTGGATCTGGATGAATATGTTGCTAGAGCCAATCAAAGAATGACTATAACGAGGAGGGGGAAGGGAGGATTTGTGCACAGGAGTAGGACTGTTGGTGTTGGGTGTGGAACGTTTACCAGAAACCAGCTGACTTGATGTCAATATCAGACAAATGGTTCCACTCCACTGTTGTTCTTATAAATAAGGAGTTCTAAGGAGATCTTCTATTGTTCAGTGTTTGAAAGTGGCACTGTAAAACATCTAGTGCTGTTTGTTGCTGAACGTTCGATGATGTTTTGTGTGATAGTCACTTTGTGTCAGGGCAGTACATGATGCTAGTTTTCTTTATGTGTCTCTATAAGTCCTTCTGGTGGCAGTGGCACCACCGGCCCCTCAACCACTCGACTGAGGAAAGTCAGTCTGAGACCTCGATGGCTGTTTTGAAGACTCTGGAGCTGCAGGCCGAGCAGCATGGTTGTCATACGGCCCGTCTCCGTGGACCGGTGGTCCCATATCATGAAGCAGGCAGCAATATGTTGGACGCATTCTCGTCTGTCGATGTCACCTTGATGATATGGGGTGAATACAGTTGACCCATATTCCATGATGGATCTGATGATGATGATAATGTGTGTGTGTGTGTGTGTGCGTGCGTGTGTGTGTGCTGTATTTGTCAATCAATCACATAAGACCTGCTGAGGAAGCGAGCGGAGCACAATGAACTGCAGATCTCACTGGAGGAGGTGTCTGTATCAACATCAGTTCAGGAATCTTTGGTAGTTTTATATCCACAGAAATAATCATAGCTTTGATACTCCATGTGGTGTGTGTCTGTGAGGGCGCGTGTGTGTGCATGTGTGTTCTTGTTATTGTTGTTTTTTTTTTCAGTTTAACTGAAGTGATGATAATATGAAGAGTGCCAATTGATATCAAAAAGTTAATTTCTCTACCTCTGTACAGACAATAAACCAGTCATGTGTGTGTGTGTGTGTGTGTGGATATTTTTCTGCAGTAATGCAAAAGCAGGACATGTGAAGGGTACAGATTTTTCCTGTCTCCCAGACTAACAGGTGTCCATGACTGATGAAGTGTGGAGAATTCTCTGCTTTCCAAGGTCAAGAAAGTGAACATTCTTGAAAAGGTGAAGGATGTGGACTTTTCTCATTTTATCTGTTGATATGTTTGGAACATGTGATGGGCAGACTTTTTTTTTCATGATGAATAAGTGAACAGTTGGTGCTGTGGTAGAATTGGTTAGGCATTAGACTTCTTGACAGTGTTCATCAGTGATCAGGGTTTGACGCCCGGTTTCCAAATGGTGTTGTGACCTTGGAAAAGGCACTTTACACTGATTTTCCTGGCAACACTCAGGATTGAATGGGAACCTGACTTTGGTTCGGGAAGTTTAAAATGGCAGATGGAGAGGACTGGGCTTCACATTCCTAAACTGAGCCCTAGACACAGTGAATGTAAATTCACTGCCTTCCTCAAGCGAACCCTAGACACAGTGCCCAGGAGTCTTCGACAGCATCTCATCTCAGTGGACTGTATTCTCTTTTCTATTTCAGCTGTTAAGGTCCACGATTCACATGCATACAAGAGTATTGATGTCACCAGGGTATGCATCAGTCTGATCTTTGAGCCGAGTGCAATGTTCCAGTCGTTCCAGATGTACCTCAGTTTTGTGAGTGCTGCTGTCACCTGTGCAATCCTGGAGAGTACTTCAGGTTTGGATCCCTCATCTGTCACAATTGCTCCCAGGTATTTAAAGCTGTGGACAATGTGGATTCACTGCCTTCCTAAACCCAGCCCTAGATACAGTGAATGTGGATTCACTGCCTTCCTAAACCCAGCCCTAGATACAGTGAATGTGGATTCACTGCCTTCCTAAACCCAGCCCTAGACACAGTGAATGTGAATTCACTGCCTTCGTAAACTGAGCCCTAGACACAGTGAATGTGAATTCACTGCCTTCCAAAACCCAGCCCTAGACACAGTGAATGTGAATTCACTGCCTTCCAAAACCCAGCCCTAGAGACAGTGAATGTGAATTCACTGCCTTCCTAAACTGAGCCCTAGACACAGTGGATATGAATTCACTGCCTTCCTAAACTGAGCCCTAGACACAGTGGATATGAATTCACTGCCTTCCTAAACTGAGCCCTAGACACAGTGGATATGAATTCACTGCCTTCCTAAACTGAGCCCTAGACACAGTGGATATGAATTCACTGCCTTCCTAAACCCAGCCCTAGACACAGTGGATATGAATTCACTGCCTTCCTAAACTGAGCCCTAGACACAGTGGATATGAATTCACTGCCTTCCTAAACCCAGCCCTAGACACAGTGGATATGAATTCATTACCCTGATGGCTGTAAAAGGGTATGGGACCTTTAACCTTTTTATTTGAATTTTATAGTGAATGCATGCAGGATGAGTAAAGGTGGAGATTTTCTACCTCCAGGTTAACAAGTGCAGAATGGGTTAAAGGTGCAGCTTTTAAAGAAAATTACTTTATTTTTGTGAGTTACTCAAACCTGTTTAACTTTTATGAGGAAAAGTATGATGTGTTGGATGTTCCATGTGTGTTTACCAGCTGATTGAGTATTCATGTCTGCAAGTTCATGGGCCAAGGTGGATTGACATTCCTTAAGCATGACAGAGTCAGTGCTTATTCAGTTCATCTGACTTTGCGTGGCCTTCAAATGATGGACAATTTAAGCAAGAAGGATACACATGCATGCTCAGAACACAGCTCAAACTCCACAATAAAGTCACATCAAATACCATTTATAACAGTCACTTATACACCATTCATAACAAAGTCACTGGAAACATCACTTATTATTGATTCATTTCTGTAAATAGTTATAACTGTCGCTTAAACACCATTCATAACAAAGTCATCGAAATTATCACTTATAACAAAGCAACTTCTTCACCATTCATCAACCATCATTCATGAAAACGTCACTTCAAACTGTTAAGAACCTCTGAAACACCATATACTGCTTTAAAACCATTCATAAAAAATTTGCATGAAATCTCAGACATCCAATCAAATTCTTACCATCCCCATGAAAAGAAAAAAAAAGAAAAAAAAAAGAATACCAGTTCGTTCACATCAAAAAAAGAGAATAGAAACAAAAATTATTTATTCATGATGAAAAAGCAACCATTACTGTCAAAGACTTCGGTCCAGCATGGTACACAGCAAGCTGACCAAACAAATGGCTCACAGGCCTGTGTCACATGAGTGGGGGCACATCAGGGTCATCGACAAAATTTTCACTGTTGGCTCTCTCTTCTTTGTGCAGACTTCTGTTGGCCCCCAGAGGTTTGCGCAGGGGTTTGGTGGCATCCGACACAATGTTGCTGATGTCCACCCCTGTACGGGCCCCACTGTCTACTTCCAGCACTTCATGTGACCTGTAAAAACATCACTGTTCAGTCACCCCCATACAAGGCCCAAATACATATCCTCCAGCACTTCATGTGACCTCTACTGTTCAGTCACCCCTGTACAGGCCCCAATACATATCCTCCAGCACTTCATGTGACCTATATTATTCAGTCACCCCTCTACAGGCCCCAATACATATCCTCCAGCACTTCATGTGACCTATATTATTCAGTCACCCCCGTACAGGCCCCAGTACATATCCTCCAGCACTTCATGTGACCTATATTATTCAGTCATCCCGGTACAGGCCCCAATACATATCCTCCAGCACTTCATGTGACTTATATTGTTCAGTCACCCCTGTACAGGCCCCAATACATATCCTCCAGCACTTCATGTGACCTATATTATTCATTCACCCCTGTACAGGCCCCAACACATATCCTCCAGCACTTCATGTGTCCTATATTGTTCAGTCACCCCTGTACAGGCCCCAATTCATATCCTCCAGCACTTCATGTGACCTATATTATTCATTCACCCCTGTACAGGCCCCAATACATATCCTCCAGCACTTCCCGTGACCTGTACTGTTCAGTCAACCCTGTAAGGGCCCCCAAATCCACCTCCAGCACTTCCCGTAACCTGTACTGTTCAGTCACCACTGTAAGGGCCCCAAAATCCACCTCCAGCACTTCCCATGACCTGTACTGTTCAGTCACCCCTGTAAGGGCCCCAATACATATCCTCTAGCACTTCATGTGACCTATATTGTTCAGTCACCCCCAATATCCACCTCCAGCACTTCCTGTGACATGTACTGTTCAGTCACCCCTGTAAGGGCCCCAATACATATCCTCTAGCACTTCATGTGACCTATATTGTTCAGTCACCCCAAAAATCCACCTCCAGCACTTCCTGTGACATGTACTGTTCAGTCACCCCTGTAAGGGCCCCAATACATATCCTCTAGCACTTCATGTGACCTATATTGTTCAGTCACCCCCAATATCCACCTCCAGCACTTCCTGTGACATGTACTGTTCAGTCACCCCTGTAAGGGCCCCAATACATATCCTCTAGCACTTCATGTGACCTATATTGTTCAGTCACCCCCAATATCCACCTCCAGCACTTCCCGTGACCTGTACTGTTCAGTCACCCCTGTAAGGGCCCCAAAATCCACCTCCAGCACTTAGTTACCTGTAAAACATCAATGTTCTGTCACCTTCTTTCTTCCTCTTTTTCTCTGCTCTTTGAATCTTGACTTGAGATTTATAAAGTCATAGACTTTGTTCAATTTCTATCCATAAAAAGTCTTGAAATAATCTTTTAATAACATTTTTTAATTCACAAAATATGTGCAACTGTTGTTTTTTTTTAGAGTATTTAAACAAAAGCTACATGAGGTTGAAATTATAAGTTTTTATAAAGCTTTCAACTTTGCTAAAAATGTACCAATATATTCTATGAATGTAATACTGATAAATAATAAGATCCACGGGACAAATGTTAGACACAGAAAAGATCTTTTCTCAGTGAAAGCAACAACAGCATTGTATTACTTTCGTGTCACAACAGATAACTTGATCAGCCACTCCCTGACTTACTTTGAATTTTTCTGATTCTCCTTCTCCACTTGTTTGGTTGGTTTGGTGTTCACTTTGGGTTGTTTGGCTTTCAGGATCTGTTTAGCCTGAAACAGCACAACAGGACACAGAGAGTGACGGCAGTCACTGTTGTTTGTGTTTTAAAAGGACAACACATGGCAAATATACAGGCAAACAAATGAGGTGTATAAAATATGCTGGTTGTGCTGAAAGACTAAAATTCAAATAACAAAAATTCTTGTGAAAGCGCACACTCAAACATTTACTCTTCACACACATGCACACATGTACAGACAAATGCTCACATATTTATAAATATGCACACAAGCTGCCACACCCACACACATCAACCCACACATGCAAACACACAATATGTTAACATACACACAAACTTGCACGTGAAAGTACTCTAAAATATGTCCAACTGCCACTGCACACACAAACATGAAAACACACACACACACACACACACACACACAAATTTTGTACACATGCCCAAAAGTATACACTGAATGTATTTAAACCGCACCCAGCCACAACAGCATACACAAACAGGCACAAATTCTGCATACTCACCCACAAACAAGCAGCATGGTTTATGCACAATGCATGACCACCCTCGCCACTATCTCCACCACCATCTAACCACCATCACCATCTAACTACCATCATCATCAACTGACCACCAAAGCAGAGTGGTACCCCCACCTTGGGCATTGTGATGACCAGGTGTCCAGTGGTCTGCGATCGT
This sequence comes from Babylonia areolata, assembly GCF_041734735.1. Classification (NCBI taxonomy): domain Eukaryota; kingdom Metazoa; phylum Mollusca; class Gastropoda; order Neogastropoda; family Buccinidae; genus Babylonia; species Babylonia areolata. The sequence continues at coordinate 26,192,859 of NC_134878.1, forward strand.
TTGGCTGAACTGGTGTCGGGGTTCACTTCTTCAGGAAGACCCAACTGGAAGATCTGATCACACACATCACACAGTGGGTACAAACATTTTGTGGACATGTAATAATAATAATAATGGTATTTATATAGCGCTGAATCTTGTGCAGAGACAAATCAAAGCGCTTTCGCACCAGTCGTTCACATGCATGCATAACTCTAAAACTGTAGAAACTAAAGACAAGGAAGGGCAGGCAAGGGAGGCTATTTTGGGAAGAGATGGGTTTTAAGGCCAGACTTGAAAGAGCTGAGAGTGGAGACTTGACGATGCGAAAGAAGAAGTTCATTCCAATCGCAAGGTCCAGAGACAGAGAAAGAACGGCAGCCAACAGTCGAGTGTTTGAATCTGGGTATGCGTAAACAGAGTGGATCCGAAGCCGATCGTAGTGAGCAAGATGGAGTGTAGAGGTGAAGGCAGCCACAGAGATAGGAAGGGGCAGTTTTGTGAATACATTTATAACACAGAGTGCTGATCTTGTACTTTATTCGGTGTGAGACAGGGAGCCAGTGGAGATGTTGCAAAAGAGGAGTGATGTGCTCAGATCTTTTCTTTCTGAGGATGAGTCGGGCAGCAGAGTTTTGTATGCTCACACACACACAAAAAAAACAACCCTAGAAGTACATTTGCAAAAAAACCCAACAAAAACAAAAAACCAAAGAAACAAACAATAAAACAGCAAAAAACTATCTATCTATATATAAATGATACCATCCCTCTCCAGTTCAACACAGTCCTTCAACAGCACACTCCGTTAGTAAAGAAACAATCAGTAATTTCTTCTTTTTCTGTTAAGCACACGAGACAAAGCCTTTATGGCTCACATGTTATTCTTGTTGAATCAAAAACAACAGTAATAATAATAGTACCTTCACATAGCATTTTCAAACCTGTCAAAGTGCTTCACAATAACATGTCAGACACAAAGCACTTGAAAACACACATGCACACACATGAAAGAAATAGATGTGGATCCGTAAAATACAGATATGGAAGGGAGTGTTCTAATCATGCAGATACTGCCTTAACCTTCGCTGGCTGTTGCTTTTGACTACACACGGAAGCTCATGTGGGTCGTCCATGACCCATACCGCTGTCGCTTTTGACTACACACGGAAGCTCATGTGGGTCGTCCACGACCCATACCTTTTAGAGACAAAAACCTGCATATTCCTCCAAAGCTTGTGTGGGTTGAGCACGACCCATGCTTTGTAAAGAGACAAAAACCTGTCTATTCCTCCAAAGCTTATAACAAAATATAGAAAAGGAAAACATATTGTAACAACTGATTACACACACATGCGCTTGCACACACACACACACAGACTCACACAAACACATACACTCAGAAGTAACACATGCTCACGCATTCACACACACACACACTTACACACACGCACACACAACTGATAACACACACAAACACATAACACCACATGCACATACATACAAACCCTACTTATGCACACAGAGATAGAGAGAGAGACAGAGAGAGAGAGACTGAGAGAGACAGACAGACAGAGACACAGAGAGAGAGAGAGAGAGAGAGAGATGTCTCACAGCATCTTATACAGGCACAATCAAAGATATTCAGTCACACAGGTACATGCTGTTAGAGAAAGGGATGGAAGAGGGTTATAGCTGAAGACAGGCGAAAGGGACGGGGCGGCGGGGGTGGGGGGTAGTGGGAGAGTAGTGGGGTAGTGAGGCTATTGAAAGTAAAACTTCCTTATTTTCCTTCACTACTTGCAAATTAAACCTTCTGAAATCACTATTAAAAAGGTATGGGTTGTGCATGACCCACACGAGCTTTCGAGGGGTCACCATGTTTTTTCCTCTTTAAAAAGCATGGGTCATACACGACCCACACAAGCGTCCGTGTGTAGTTAAAATGCCACCTTTAATTACTCATTAACTAATTAATGATTTTTTAAAAATTTTTTGGCAAAAGTTGGCCTTTTAGGTGTAGGAAGCATTTCTGAAATTTCATAGAAACATATTAAGAATTGGCTGAGATATTTGCGTTTTTGTACCCTTCTGGGTCGTGTACGACCCACGATAGCCAGCAAAGGTTAAAAGGAATGTTTTTAGATAAGACTGTCACAGACTGAAAAAGCAGTGAATTCCAGGTCTGTACAGCCGTAGAACTATAAGCTCTCCAACCATGTTTCTCTATGGCAACACAAAAGGTTCTATCATCAGTGGAAGAGGATGGAGACCTTCAAGGGTATGTATGTATGATAGTTAGTCGTGTCCAACTATGACCACCAGAACAGCAGAGGAGGCAACTGCTGTCCCGACTATCTGGCCTAGCATTTGATTATAGTGGAGAGTGTCTTGCCCAAGTTACATCACCACTCTCTCGGCCAAGAGGGTTTTAGGACAGTCAGTGTTGGGATGGTTCCCAAAGGCCAACTAGCCCCCAAGGCTGCAGCACAAAGAGCCAGTGAAATCTCGCCTCCTGGTTTGAGAAACACAGTCCTTCACAAAAGACTAAGCTGTAAATCACTTCCCACTGCAGTGGAGAAACCATTGATCATACAGCTCTCACTTTGCTGTCGGCCCAACTGTAAGGTTATGTCAATCTGTGATGTAAGCTGAGCATTGGACCTGGAAGGGACAAACTGAATAAAACAAAGAACACGATGACTGGGTCCAGAAAAAAAAAAGAAATATGAAAGTGCCCATCCCCTCTCCCTGCCAACCCTGCCAACACACCCACTCACCTTTCCTTTGAGCGTCACTCGGATGTACGTTGGCTGTACATCACATTCCATCAAAGAGGTGTCCATGTACCTGGACACAGAAAACAGCCTCTTTCCAATGTTCTTGATTGAGTGAGTGATATGAATACTGATGTAGCACCTACCCATGGTCAGAGATCAAGCTTCAAACGCTTTACAAACGCAAAGTCATCTGCATGAAAAGCTGCCAACTTAGGTAGAGCCGACGGAGAGCTGCCTTTAGGTGCTCATCATTTGTTTCCTTTGTCAATCAGTCAGGCTTCACTCATGCATTCACACACACCCACACACACACATGCACACACACACACACATGCACACACACATGCACACACACACACACACACGCACACACACACACATGCACACACACACACGCACGCGCGCATGCACACACCCACACACAAAATAGGCACATGGATATCAGAGTGGACTTTATTACAGAATTTTGCCAAGGGCAACTATCCTACTGTGGTGGGTTCTTTTACTTGTGTTAAGTGCATGCTGTACACGGGACCTTGGTTTATCACCTGATCTGAATGGCTAGCATCCAGTCCACCACCAGGGGGAGAAAATTCTCTCCAATGTGGGATTTGATCCTGTATTCCCAGATTCTCTCACTGCCTAGGCAGGCGCTCCAGTGTTAAGATAACGTCAAACACTGGCAGCTGTCATCAGTCTTCAGGACAGCGCTGATGAAGACAGCAGCTGGATGGCAGCCAAAAGCTATGCTGTGAGTTAGCATCTGTCTCTTGAGTGTTCACTTTCAAAATTCTTCCACTGTGAAATAAAACATTCTCAGGATAACAGATTCATCTGCAGGAAATTAAGACTTCTCTTCCTTGGGAAAGTGTGGCACCAAAGTCTGGCAGCAACCTTTTATCTCCTGTTTGTGTCAATATCGGTCTTGTCTGAAGGCCTCGTAGCCTCTGATGAAGAATCTCTGAGGTTCTTTCAGATGTGTTTCTTGAATGCAGACAACATCTATAATGTGTCAATATATATTGGTTTAACTACCAAAGTGAATCTTTTGTTGCATGGTTTTGCTAGGGTTCTCTATCATTGAAAAAGAGCATGCTGAACACAGGGTCTCAGTTGGTTTTTTTGTCTCATTGAAAAGACAGGCACCCAGACCACAATTACTGGGATGGAAGACATGGAGACAAAAATTTTGACATATGTGACTCAAACTGTAAATCTGCTGCGACATTTACGTGCATGCATGTGTGCATGCGTGTGTGTGTGTGTGTGTGTGTGTGTGTGCGTGTGTGTGTTTACATGTCCCTGAGTGTGTGCGTGCATGCACGTGTGTGTGTGCATGTGTGTAGGTGAATACATGTGCGGGTGTGTACATGCATACGTGAGAGTGTGTGTATGTATGTGCACCTCTGTGTGTGTATGTGTGTGCATACCTTTGTATGTGCCAGTGTGTGTATGTATGCATGTGCCAGCAGGTATGTACGCATGCGTGTGCTGGTGTGGGGTTTTTTTTTTCAACCTGACCATAGCTCTGACATGCTGTCCGTTACCTGAACACAGCCAGGTCCAGGACAATATTACAGTTGTCATCCTCAGTCAGTGTAAAGTCCAGCCTGAAACACCACCAAACACTTCCTTGGTGTTTAAACATTCTCTCACTCTGGATGAAACTCAGAATCAAAAAGTCTGACTCACCTGGATACTTCCACTCTCTTTCACCACCTTCATCAGCCAAACCATCAAAATATCCAAGCGAGTTGCAACTTTTTGATTCTGAGCAATGAAAACTTTCTGCCATAAGCATCAAACACACAATTATTGACAATCCGTATACATCTCCGTCTAACCTGAAACAATATCAAACAAACCTTGAGAAATGCTCCTTCTGAAGGCCAAGTGTTCAAATTGTCAAACATACTGACAGCGCAGGCTTCAGATCCCTGCAGTTTCTAGTGGGAGAAGAAAGGAGATCTGTTTCTCCCAGATTTGAAACAAACTCAACAGTTCTGGAAAAGAACGTCCTTTGTTTCATCATTTTGTTGGCAGCAGCACAAGTAGCAGTACGAAGATAAGATAAAATAAGATCAGGCGTGGCAAAACAAATGTAGACAATTACTCGACACAAAACATTAAACATGACTTGTTAAAAAGAATCAATAACATATAAGACATTCATATAAAAAGTATAGTAAATATTCACTTAATCAAAATGTTGTAATTAATCCTTATTGTAAACATATTAAAATGCACCAAGGTTAACACTGCATGTATTATATTGCACATAAATTAAGTGCACTTACTTATTTTCATTGATGTTGTAGGGCCTTCCATCATCTGAAAACAGTTTCCTGCTCTTTTTCTCTTCCTTGTCATCTCTGAAAAAGGAACAGGAAGTCAGTGACTGGCAAAGAAAAACAAAACAAAAACAAAATAAACATATTAACGATGCATTCATATTGTCTTTAGTTTCTACAGTTTTAGAGTTATACATGCATGTGAATGACTGGTGCGAAAGCGCTTTGATTTGTCTCTGCACAAGATTCAGCGCTATATAAATACCATTATTATTATTATTTAAAAGAAAAAAAGAAACAAAATTGCTCCCAGCAACAGACAAGTACTGTACATCACAACTTCTGTCTTTTTCCTTATTTTAACCTTTCTTCTTCCGGTCTTTGAAACAAACATCTTACAAGTGGTACACTCAAAATGGAAATACATACATGTGGGTGCTATTAGTATTTGCTTGAAGGCTTTCAGGTAATTTCTATTGTTATTTAATTTCAAACTGAAGAACAATAAATATAAAGAAGAAGAAAGTCTTGATCAGTAATGATGCAATGCCTGTGAGTGTGATCGGCTTGTGAACAAGTCGCTAGCACTTCATTCACTTTCTTCTTTCTCATCAGTTTATTGTCTGTTCAGCACAAGGTGATTCAGACATGTATGCATTCATTCACTGTCTGTTCACCACAAGGTGACTCAGGCATGTATGCATTCATTCATTTCAGCACTCACATGCACTCTCACACAATGGGGTGGGTGGGGAGTTGGTGAAAAAAAACCCAAAATCAATAAATAAACTAACAAAAAACCCCAACAACAAACAACCCAATAAACTGACAATGGAGGGGGGGGGGGGGGGGGCAGTGGGTGGAGGGGTCATCAGTCAGACTACCACTAACAGAAATTACCACAAGCTTCCCAACCACAAGTGGTATATGATCTCAGCGACTGATGTTACCAATAGCTCGGGAATCGTACAAAACAGCAGGAATATCACCAAATCTTGTTCTCAAATGTATCCCTCTGTTCTAAAATTGAGCAGAATTCTGCCAGAGGACAACACTCTTGTTGCCATGGGTTCTTTTTCAGCTTTAGCATGCTCTAAGTGCATGCTGCACACGGGACCCTGGCTTACCGTCTCATCTGAATGACTAGACGCTCAATTTCATTTTCCAGTCAAACTTGGGAGAAAGGGAGAGACCAGGATTTGAACCAAGACCTTCAAAGACACTGTATTGGCAGATGAGCATCTTAACCATTCTGCCACCTTCCTCCACACTAACAAGCACACAAAATGAAATTTTCTATCTAAAATTACGTTTAAATAACATACTTACCGTGACCCAACTAGTGCAGACTCCAGCAGGGGTCTGACATTCCTGTCCTGTGCAAACTACTATCTGCCTATGCGGAGAAAACGAAAGCAACTACGGCCGATAACCTCCCGGAAGTAGGTAACCTCCCCTTTGTCCTGCTGGCTAGCGCTCTCTTTTTCCGGCAGCCATCATGACTCCTGTTCCTGTGCTCTTCATACGGCTAAGTTTTTTTTTGTATTTTCTGTCTGTCTGTCGATTCTCTGGCGTTCTTGTTTTTTGTCAAATTATGTCTCCAACCAGGTCACATAATTATGTAGCTCGATTGGGCGATCGCGCTAAAATTAAGGCGCGATCGCAATCGATTCGCTGACACTCTGGGCCCTCTACTCCTGGCCCTCTCAACAACACCAACCCGCCGCCTACATATTCATGCACTCAAGACCTGACTTAGCATGCTGGGTTATGCTGCTGGTCAGGCATCTGCCTAGCAGAAGTGGTGCAGCGTGTTTGGATTTGTCTGAACGCAGTGACACCTCCTTGAGAAACTGAAACGATGAAACTCCTACTGGGAAATATCACTGGCACTTCCCATCCTCTCCCTCCTTCTCTTCTTCATACGGTGCTGTCTGGGTCAGAGAACATGCGTTCACTTGTAGTAGCAAGCAGCTTACTTCTTCTCGTCCTTCTCCTTCATTTCTTTGAGGTGCTTGTGAACCTCAAGTCGACTCTCTGGTGTGTAGGAGGTCTTCTGCTGCCAAAAACTGTGGAGAACATGAGCACACACACACACACACACACACACACACACACACACACACACAATATGAGGATATGCATACAGTAAAACATGTAATCTTTGAAAAAAAATTTGGATGACAAATAAATGTGTCTGATTAATACACACTTACACAGACATATATTTATGCACACAAAAATATGACAACAACTAGTCTCACATGTTAACTTTATTTTTTTATGACAAATAAATGTGATGATGATTCATATGGACACAAAGAGCTATATGAGCATTTGCATACAACCAGTATCACATGCAAAATTTTATTTTCATGGTTATGACAAGTGTGATTCTGATTCATACACACAAACACACATGCACATGCATGCTAATAAAGCAGACAAAGCCTCACAGAAATATCTTACCTGTAGTCTGTTAATCACATCAGGAAAAGAAAGTATTCACCCTTACCACCAACTCACCAGCTTGATGATGTATGTCACTGGTTTTAGAAACACATTGATGACCTTCACAACCACCACATACACATCTGATGCATATGATACTCATATCAGTCAGTTTTTCCTGGCAGAATTGGTTAGGCACATTCCAGCGCTCACCAGCAATCAGAGTTTGAGGCTCCAACAAGGCAAGGTGTGGTACCCTTGTGAAAGGCACTTGACTCATATTTTGCGCACTGCACCCAGATATGAACGGGTACCTGACTTTGGTGAGGGACTATCAAAGTGGAGGCAGGAGAGGACTGGGCCTCACCTTCATGTGCGGAGCCCTAGACACAGTGGATCTGAGTTCGCTGCCCTGACCATGGGACCTTCAACTTGTTAAATCTCTCCCTCTTTTATGTTTCAATCTTAGTGATGGTGGGCTAACAGACTGCTCTTTTTCTTTTTTTTTTTTAATCTTTTTTTTTTATTCACATATTTTTGGTAGGTACATATGGAGCTGATGAAGATCAACACCACTGCCAAAACGCCAGTCACAGTCGGTGGAGAGCCCATCAGGGAGGTGGAGTCTTTCGTCTACTTGGGAAGTGTGGTTGACCGACAGGAAGGCACGGACCGAGACATCACAGCCAGAATTGGCAAGGCAAGGACAACTTTCATCATGCTCAAGAACATCTGGGCATCTGGAGCAATCAGTATGAAAACCAAACTCCGCATCTTCAACTCCAGTGTGAAGTCAATTCTGCTCTACAGATGCGAGACATGGCGGACAACACAGACGATGCAGCAGAAGATTCAGACATTATTCAACACCTATCTGAGGTGCATCTACAAATTCTGATGGCAGGAGAAGATCTGAAACAAAGATCTGTGATAGCGAGCGGGACAGGAACCAGTGGCCAAGCAGATACTGCGGAGGAAGTGGGGCTGGATCGGACACACCCTCAGGAAGCTAGCATCAAGCATCACACGCCAAGCCCTGACCTGGAACCCGCAGGGAAAGACGAAGAGAGGCCAGCCTCTCAACAGCTGGAGGCGAGACACTGAGGCAGAGCTGAAGCAGCAAAGGACCAACTGGACTGGAATGGCCAGAACAGCCTAGAACAGAGTGCAATGGCGAGGGGTCGTCGATGGCCTATGCTCCACTGGGAGCGATGGGCATAATGAATGATGAATGACATATGGAAACACATCCATCCGGTTTAAGCATAAGGAGAAAAGGGCGCAGTTTTACACCAGTGTCGTACAGTACAGACATCAATTAGTTTGGATTTAACTCTGCTCTTTTGAGTCTTGCTTTTCTTTTTCTATGATCAACATTGGTTATGGCTGAGTATCAATCTGTGGACATTTTTGTTTGTTTGTTTGGTTTGTTTTTAGTTTGTTTTTTCTTGAAGTGTACTCTGCAGTCGACAGACTGGCAGGAGCTCATCTTTATATTTCATGATTTATATATAATCAACACCTGAGACCAACAAACAACAACATAAGAAGATAAAAACAAAAACAAACAAAACAAAACAAAACTAAACACACACACATACACACAAAAACAACAACAAAACAAACTTTCACAAAATGGAAGGACAAAACTGAAAGTAGACACACAGTTTGAAATGACTCAGTGTCGGTGATGTATGTAGGAACTTACTCATCCACTTTCTTCTGGCGTTCTTCTTCTGCCTTCTTCTTCTTGTCACTGTGAAGAATAAAAGGGGGAAAATAATCTGAGTGGTGCACTGACACAGTGGCAATAATGACACAACACAATATCATCTAACAAGTTCCATGTGTGGTGTGTGTGTTGTAGTAGTATTTATAATAGTAGTAGTAGAGGTTGCCGTAGCAGTAGCAGCAGCAGCAATTGAAGAAGCAGCAGCAGCAGCATTAGCAGTAGTAGTAGTAGCATCAGCGTCAGCAGTAGTAGAAGTAGCAGCAGGAGTAGTAGTAGCAGTCCTCAACTTCGATTGACACTAGACAAAAACAGGTGGGAGAAGGGAGAGAGAGGAGGGAAGGAAGTTAAGGAAATACAATTATAAATGCATATGAACCCTCACAAATGTGTGTAAAATTTGATGAACAAGAACAACAACAAATATGTATATATGTTTGTTTGTATGTGTGGGGATGGGGATGGGGTATATATTTTGCTTTTGTTACCCCCATGTGCAAGTTTGATAATAAAAGGTTATATTCTAAATGCTTTTATACTCTTTTTTCATGTATTTTTCTTTTATCTATTTCTTTTTATGTTTATGTGTATATGAACAATTTAAATGCAAGACACTTAACTAAATATACCTGCAAAAAAGGACAAAAGATATGTACAAATAACAAATAAAGAACTATAATTGTTATCTGGAAGAGAACGAGGAAGAATGTTAAAGAAGGAAAGAGAGTGAAAAGAGAGAAAGTTCGACAGACAGAAATGATGCCAAACTGAAGATTCCTGATAGAATAACTGCACTCTCCTACCCTGTCTCTTAATCCTTTCACTCCAGGTCGCAGTTTATCTGCGGTTCAAGGGTCATCGCATAATCAACTGTCAGGCTGGTCTCATGATTACCAAAACTTTGTTAGCAAATGGTGACTGTCTTGAAGCAATTACTTAGCAAGTGACACACTAGGTTTTTTGTTTTGCTTTTTGTTTGTTCGTTTTGTTCTGTAAAGCAAGTCAACATGGCTGCCAGGTTATACAGCACACTGCTGAAAACAGAGTATGGCTGCATAAAAGCTCACTGGTACATGTATACCAGTGAACATGTCAATCTCAGCCCACAAACACAGAAGAAGAAGATGACATACACTACAGCGGAGGACCAAGAATTTCGCTTGATCTTCCGCATGCTGGCAACAACAGTGACTTTTGGAAACGCCGACTGTGTATCTCAGCCCACAAATGCAGAAGAAGAAGATGACATACACTACAGCGGAGGACCGAGAATTTCGCTTGATCTTCCGCATGCTGGCAACAACAGTGACTTTTGGAAACGCCGACTGTGTATCTCAGCCCACAAATGCAGAAGAAGAAGATGACATACACTACAGCGGAGGACCAAGAATTTCGCTTGATCTTCCGCATGCTGGCAACAACAATGCCTTTTGGAAACGCCGACTGTGTACCTCTCGTTGATGTCAGTGTACCATCGTCCATCAAAGCCTGGCTGGCTGGACTTGTCAGTGCTGTCGGCAGTGTCTGATGACGCCGTCTTTTTCTCCTCCTCCTCCTTCTCCTTCTGCTCAGCCTCCGCTTTCTGCAGGGCCTGCGTCACATTTTCAGACTTTTGTGGACAAATGTCACTGCTTTTTGGTTAATAATCATAATAATAAAGGTAATAATAATCATCGTCATAATATATGCTATAATGATAATAACAGTAACAACAATAATGATGATAGTAATAATAGTAATGCAGACTTATGATGTACTCTACCTTCTTAGCACAGGGGCCAGGTGTGATAATAATGATAAAATGGTGATAATAATGAATGATAATGATAATAATAATAATAAATGAAAATGATAATCACTGTTATTATCATTATCATCCTCATAATCATCATAATTATTTTCATTATAATATATTATAATAATATTTTCCCTTCTGCTCAGCCAACTGAAATGTTTTGTATTGTGTTAATAAACAATCACGACATGGAACTGGTTAATCAGAATATGCACACTATTCACATGTGAGTGACACACATTCACACACACACACATGCACACACACACACATGAACATACACACACACACACACACACACACACACACACACACACACACACATGTATACAACTGCCGCCACAATCCTTCTCACCCTTTTCCTCTTGTATTCTTCCTGTTGCTGGATGATCCTGGATCTGACAATGCCCAGGTCCTGTCAGGAAACAGAACAAACACACCTGTCTTTAAAACCAACAACAGAAAATCACATTGAGTCAAGCAGCAGCAAGAACAAAACCCTCACCTCTGGAAAGACACCTCTTGTTCTTTTGTGTTTCTGGGATGCGGCTGCCACATGCAACATTTTGTTCATGAAATACAGGTGTCTTTCATCTGCACAATAACATCACTCTTTTTTTAAACTCTGCCACATAGGCAGTCACAGTCTGGATGTGTTGGGTAGTGAACCATGCATGGTGTTTGTGTGTCTCTCCAATCCACTGTCCTCTTACACTGATTACTGGATTTTTATTACGTGCAATTTGACGTTCTCCATACAGACATACGCTAAAGGGATTCAGGCACTAGCAGTAGCAGGCTTGAAAATATGTTGTCATGGGGAACTGGTAAAAGTCTGTCTCTACATGAAAATGTGTTGACATGGGAAACTGGTAAAAGTCTGTCTCTACATGAAAATGTGTTGACATGGGAAAGTGGTAAAAGTCTGTCTCTACATGAAAATGTGTTGACATGGGAAAGTGGTAAAAGTCTGTCTCTTCATGAAAATGTGTTGACATGGGAAACTGGTGTGACGGGGTGGTAAGGTGGTCTCTGATGAAGGTGAAGACAGGTAGAAGGTGTTAGCAGAAGAGAGCTGCAGCCAGGCAAGGTAGACTCGGGAAGGCAGTGCGCTGGTTTTCTTCTTTTATTCTTTCATTCTTCCAGGCCAGGAGAGTTCTCTCCATGTCTGGCACTCGCTCACTCCTTATATTCTGTTCCGCCGAACCGCAAAGCCAGCGCCGCGAAGCGACTCACGAAACCGGCCCTCCGCGAGCCTTGAGGGGCCAAGCTTGTGTTTGTTTGACCAATTTTAGCGGTTTCTGACTTTCGGCTCAGGGAACTAACATAGACATATTATATATCACACAAAACTACAAGAGACGAGCATTTTCTTAAGCTAAACCATTTTCTACAAAATTAATGTAGTTAAAAACTTTAAACAAAAAGAGTCACTGAATGAACGAGCTTTTAACGAGTTCATGTATCATTTTTGTACATTACAACAATTAATACGTCGCAATATGTAATATAATTGCAACAATTAAGTAACTGAACATCCTGAATTTCCAACTATATAAAAATCATCTATAAAATCTGCTTCTAGAGAAAGATTTTTTATGTAAAAATTCAAGAGAAAACTCAGCGGATAGCTCCCGTGTCGGCACCGCTTGGCGGTGCTTTTGGCACTTGTGATCGACAATGAAATACTTCGTTTAAACCAACTACAACACAACTATACATGTATGATACGAATCAGATTGATAACAGAAATGCAAACATCTGCAAGACACGATATAAAAATGTGTAGGTATTGTAAAAACGTATTTTGCTCAAATCGGCACTGACGAATTCCAATGGCTTGAAGAAGAGATAGTTTTGTGGCGCCGAAATGCCGTCAGACATTTCGTACCATCGCATGCCTATAACTTAGGTGTACACGGAAAGCAGTACACGAGAAGAAGGCTTAATCATTTACATTTTAATGCACATTCTAAATTCCACGGCAACTATATCGATTTATAGAAAACGAAGGTATTTTATATGTTTCAACTGAGTGGATTTCGAAGATCGCGCCAAAACTCATTCATATAAATATTAGTTTAAAAAAGTTATAGGCTTTCTGGCCAAATGATATCATTACAGTTGAGAAGTATGATCGTTCTGAAGTTCCATAACACAAAACTATAATCTCATCTACAAGGAAGTGTTTATAATTTAACAAATTGATGAAAATCATAATACGGTTCCCTGTAAAGGGAGATAACTTGTGACCGATTTACAACTTCCTTAGTGACCTTCGGCGAGTCACAAACGTCGTCTGCTAAGCTGGCCCAACGAAGATCGTAGCCAACCCGGCTACATCCCCCCCTACTCTGTTACAACCAGCGTCCTCGCTGGCACTTTTCATGACTACATAAAAGGGGGCCTAAATCATGCACTAATGCATCCATTCAAACCAACGAACACACAAAACATTATCTTAAGTGCAAATCCCAAGACACTGAGTTCCAAAAATCGGAAAAATGCAAAATCCATTAAAATCTCAAACAATAATCAGTAACCCTCGAGGAACGTTATCTTGAGCGTGAACCCTCAGAGTAAGATTTTCACAAAATGTATAACCCACGTCAGGGCAAAACGGTTTGCCCACACTGAATTCTTAAAGGGGCATCATTTTAAATGTAGCCCTTAAAGTTCAGTATATACTTAAAATGCACACGGCAATCCAGTGGGTAGACTCTAGTCAAATGCTCTTGAGGGGCGTTATTTAAAATGCAAACCCCCAAACCCAAACCCAGTACAGGTTATAAGGGGAGGTGTTGTATTAACAGTGTTCCCAATATAACAAAATAAGTCCCAACAATGTTAATTGTCTGAAATGTATATCGGCATATTATACACTGACTGTGGGAAAATAGTTGTATAAACACATAATTCCTTTTCATCAGCTTCACATCCGTATTGACTAGAGAGAACCTGAAACAAAATTCCTCAAGGTGAAGTACCTGAAGCGGCCCAACGAAGACTAGAAAGGAGTTGTCATTTTTTAACAAACGTTTCCTTTGAGTCATTTTTTTTTTCTCTGTCTCTCTCTTCTTTTTGACCAACTTATTAGCACCAATAAAACATATTTGCAGTTCAGTGAACAGTTTCATCAATACAATTTGATACAATTATCAACCAAAAATAAGTGAGCATTCAACAGCTTTGCTTGGGAAAAAAGTCAATCTTTGAAAAATTTAAACTGCTCAATGACAAAAAAACAAAACAAAATCAAGAGAACAATCAGTCCCACACATTGTCCATCATTAACCTATCTTGTCTCCTCAAATTTCAAGTGAGACAGCAACTAAGCAAAGTCACTGACCAACGTAAGGAACACCAGATGTGTACCATGTTACTGGCTTCGTCGTCAGGCGTAGAGATCGCCTAGGGGTGGGAGCTGGTGGTAGTGGAGGCGGCTCTGGTGCTGCCTGCAGGGCTGATGTCCTGGGCCCTGGCATGGGACTGAACAGGCACACCCCACTGTCAGTGTCAGTGTCAGTATCAGAGTCTGACACTTTGTTGACATGGCAGGACCGTTGGGACAGGTCAGTCGGCGTGACAGCAGGTGGTGGTTGTTGGCTGCCTCTCAGCTGTGTGAGGTTGAGTACAGGTGAAGGTGACACCTGTGGGATCACAGCATCAGGTGTGGTGCTGTGGCGCTTCCGTCTGCGTCGGCGTCTCCTGCGTCGCTGGTTTGGAGCTGGAGCAGCTGGCAATGACCCAGATTGCCCAGTGTGTTTGGTGACAACACACTGGTTGTTGACTGCCATTGGAGTCTGGTGGTCAGCTTTCTGTCGCCTGGCATTCTTCATATAGCGCTGCTTGTGCCGACACTGGTCTTCAGTGTGGCCAGACCGCTGACACCAGACACAGTGTGGAGGGTCTGGGGCCCGGTCAGCAGCACAGCGGTGAGGATGATGTGCTGGTCCTGGAGGATGTGGGCGGTGTGCTGGCATGGGGAACTGCTGCTGCTGTTGTCGCAAACTGTTGACTTCAGCCGTCAATGTAGCCAGCTGGGCCTGTAGGCAGGCAACAGTGGCGTTGTGACTGTCGTCAGCGTCGCTGTCCTCCCTCAGCCATCGCTGGGCCTCCTTCTTCGCCGCCTCGAAGGTGGTGTCAGGGTGGTCTCTGATGAAGCGCCTGACATCGCGCCTGAGTGCAGCTGGCTGAAGACCTCTGGCGAAGGCGTCGCGGAGAATGGTCGCTGGCACCTGCATCATCCCATCTTCAGCCTTGTTGACCTTGGTCCAGAGGTACCGAAGATGGGACGCGTACACTGTAATCGTCTCCTTGGACTGCTGCTGCCTAGTGAAGAAGGCAGTGGCAAGGTCTGTGGTGTCACGCTGCTCTCCCCAGTTCTCCTCGAGTAGTGTTAGGATTTTGGCTGGCGTGTCCACTTCTGTCGCCGGCAGCCTGACAATCTGCTGGCGAGCTCTGCCTGCAAGGGCTGAGATCAGCCAGAGAGAGGCTGTCGCGTCATCCAGGGGCTGCAGATGGAGGATCATACGGGCCTCCCAGATGAAGTCATCAACTTCCCTGCCGGTTTCCTCACCGGAGAATGTCGGGAGTTTGGGCAGGAAGTCGGATTGGGCCATGTTGATGGGCGACGTTACTCAGTCTGCGTGGACTTGAAGTACCTGCTGCACTCTCTTCTCTCTGTCTTCTCCTAATCCTGCTCGCAAGCGCCAGTTGTGACGGGGTGGTAAGGTGGTCTCTGATGAAGGTGAAGACAGGTAGAAGGTGTTAGCAGAAGAGAGCTGCAGCCAGGCAAGGTAGACTCGGGAAGGCAGTGCGCTGGTTTTCTTCTTTTATTCTTTCATTCTTCCAGGCCAGGAGAGTTCTCTCCCTGTCTGGCACTCGCTCACTCCTTATATTCTGTTCCGCCGAACCGCAAAGCCAGCGCCGCGAAGCGACTCACGAAACCGGCCCTCCGCGAGCCTTGAGGGGCCAAGCTTGTGTTTGTTTGACCAATTTTAGCGGCTTCTGACTTTCGGCTCAGGGAACTAACATAGACATATTATATATCACACAAAACAACAAGAGACGAGCATTTTCTTAAGCTAAACCATTTTCTACAAAATTAATGTAGTTAAAAACTTTAAACAAAAAGAGTCACTGAATGAACGAGCTTTTAACGAGTTCATGTATCATTTTTGTACATTACAACAATTAATACGTCGCAATATGTAATATAATTGCAACAATTAAGTAACTGAACATCCTGAATTTCCAACTATATAAAAATCATCTATAAAATCTGCTTCTAGAGAAAGATTTTTTATGTAAAAATTCAAGAGAAAACTCAGCGGATAGCTCCCGTGTCGGCACCGCTTGGCGGTGCTTTTGGCACTTGTGATCGACAATGAAATACTTCGTTTAAACCAACTACAACACAACTATACATGTATGATACGAATCAGATTGATAACAGAAATGCAAACATCTGCAAGACACGATATAAAAATGTGTAGGTATTGTAAAAACGTATTTTGCTCAAATCGGCACTGACGAATTCCAATGGCTTGAAGAAGAGATAGTTTTGTGGCGCCGAAATGCCGTCAGACATTTCGTACCATCGCATGCCTATAACTTAGGTGTACACGGAAAGCAGTACACGAGAAGAAGGCTTAATCATTTACATTTTAATGCACATTCTAAATTCCACGGCAACTATATCGATTTATAGAAAACGAAGGTATTTTATATGTTTCAACTGAGTGGATTTCGAAGATCGCGCCAAAACTCATTCATATAAATATTAGTTTAAAAAAGTTATAGGCTTTCTGGCCAAATGATATCATTACAGTTGAGAAGTATGATCGTTCTGAAGTTCCATAACACAAAACTATAATCTCATCTACAAGGAAGTGTTTATAATTTAACAAATTGATGAAAATCATAATACGGTTCCCTGTAAAGGGAGATAACTTGTGACCGATTTACAACTTCCTTAGTGACCTTCGGCGAGTCACAAACGTCGTCTGCTAAGCTGGCCCAACGAAGATCGTAGCCAACCCGGCTACACTGGTAAAAGTCTCCACATGAAAATGTGTTGACATGGGAAAGTGGTAAAAGTCTCCACATGAAAATGTGTTGACATGGGAAACTGGTAGTCTGTCTCTTCATGAAAATGTGTTGACATGGGAAACTGGTAAAAGTCTGTCTCTTCATGAAAATGTGTTGACATGGGAAACTGGTAAAAGTCTGTATCTACATGAAAATGTGTTGACATGGGAAAGTGGTAACAGTCTGTCTCTTCATGAAAATGTGTTGACATGGGAAACTGGTAAAAGTCTGTCTCTACATGAAAACGTGTTGACATGGGAAAGTGGTAACAGTCTGTCTCTTCATGAAAATGTGTTGACATGGGAAACTGGTAAAAGTCTCCACATGAAAATGTGTTGACATGGGAAAGTGGTAAAAGTCTCCACATGAAAATGTGTTGACATGGGGAACTGGTAAAAGTCTGTCTCTACATGAAAATGTGTTGACATGGGGAACTGGTAAAAGTCTGTCTCTACATGAAAATGTGTTGACATGGGAAACTGGTAAAAGTCTGCCTCTACATGAAAATGTGTTGACATGGGAAACTGGTAAAGGTCTGTCTCTACATGAAAATGTGTTGACATGGGAAACTGGTAAAGGTCTGTCTCTGCATGAAAATGTGCTGACATCAGCAACTGGTAAAGGTATGTCTCACATAAAATGTGTTGACATGGGGAACTGGTAAAAGTCTGTCTCTTCATGAAAATGTGTTGACATGGGAAACTAGTAAAGGTATGTCTCACATAAAATGTGTTGTCATGGGGAACTGGTAAAAGTCTGTCTCTACATGAAAATGTGTTGACATGGGGAACTGGTAAAAGTCTGTCTCTTCATGAAAATGTGTTGACATGGGAAACTAGTAAAAGTCTGTCTCTACATGAAAATGTGTTGACATGGGGAACTGGTAAAAGTCTGTCTCTTCATGAAAATGTGTTGACATGGGAAACTAGTAAAAGTCTGTCTCTACATGAAAATGTGTTGACATGGGGAACTGGTAAAAGTCTGTCTCTTCATGAAAATGTGTTGACATGGGAAACCGGTAAAAGTCTGTATCTACTGTCTTGGTTTCTTGTAATCCCCAGTTCCTTCAGGTGGAAGTGTGGTACATTAACCACACAGCTGTTGTGACAGTCTCTTACAGTTTTCATGTTCCTTTCCATGTTTTGGGGCTGACGGACAGAATGGAGGGAATCACTCAGCATGTACAAAAAATAGAGAAAGAAACCATAGCAACAGACTACATGCAGTCTGTTGAACTGGTTTCTTTATATTCCTTTATTCATTGTGTTGTTGTTGTTGTTTGCATGCTTGTGATTTTGTCATCAGTCGTTATGTGGGTAAGATGCTATGGAAGAGTTGAGAGACTACATCACACCAGTACTGATTCATTGCTGTCAAAGAAAGGGCGCTGTTACGAACTTCAAGTATAGCGATGTAAGTGCCAATACTTGACAGTTACATCTAGACTTAACAAGCATCCCTCAATCACCTGGTTGGGAAAAAAAAAAAAAGCCATAGAGAAAGAGTGCCAGATGTGAGCAGGCTCCCTCCTTACATGTGTCAGAGCGCTAACCATTTCTTTATTTGTAGCCTCAGTGAAATACAGTATCTTGCTAACTAATTCTGTATGAGTTGACTGTATGTCACTCTGAATGTATTGTATTGTATTGTATTGTATCGTGTTGTATTGTTTTTTTGTCACAACAGATTTCTCTGTGTGAAATTTGGGCTGCTCTCTGTGGGGAGAGTGTGTCACCCTCCCCCCTCCACCCACCTTTTCTTTCTGTCTGCAAGTGTATTTGTCTCTCTGTGAAAGAAGATTTTATTTCATAATTTTGCCAGGGACAACCCTTTTGTTATTGTGGGTTCTTTTCATGTGATGTGTTCAAGACAAGCAAAGAAAACGTATTAACACAAATATAAACCAGAAACTAAACTAAAATGCTCACCTGAATGGCTCTGATTCTCTCTGATTTTTCAACCTCTTTCCCATCCAAGAACTGCAACAGAGAAAACAACCAGATAATCTCAAACACTTTGTGTCGAAGCAGCTCTTTTCTTTGATTTATCATCGGTTGATATTTACTACACAGGAATTCAATAACTATCCCAGATATATAATGTTCCATTTACTCAATATTCTATCATTATCAATGTTGTTACTGGGAATACATGTATGTGGTAAAATAAAAACAACAACAACAACAATAGGAGTTGGTGTGGGTGGGTTATTGTTGTTTTGTTTCTTGAAAAAAAAAGAAAAAGAAAAAAAAAGAATGAAAAAGCTTTTAAAAAATGATTCCGATATCCGACTCTTCAATAAATCTATAAAACTAGTGACAGCAAGTATCTTTTTATAATGCTGTGGTATCATATTTCATATATATACTGACATGAAAGTAAGTACACAAACCAAAAACAAATACACATATATACAGAAATAGACACAGACATATGAATGCCCCCAATCAAATATGTACACACACACACACACACACACACACACACACACACACACCCCTTTGCCCAATACCATTCCCACCACCACGCTCCGCCCTCCCCCCACCCCCCCCCCCCCCTTTTTTTTTCCGTCTAATATCACTTAAAGTGGAAGACGTTAAACTGAAGACTACTACTACTACTACTACTACACACACACACACACCATCACCACCACAACTAAAACAGCATCAAGACTTACTTTGAGTTGAGGCAGTGTGGCGATGACATACTCTCTGTAGCCTTCATACTCTGTACAGGGATTCCCTGTCAGAAATCTGTTGGAATAAAAACAGGCTGTGGACAGACACTGACAGAATCCATCAAATGGTTGCCAAAAAAGAATAACTCTGAATGATGTGTGTACCTTATATGGTCAGTGTTGCATAAACCTGAAGTTAGAAATATCGTAACCATATGTATTACATATCAACCCCAAACTAACAAGACAGGCAGCATGTAACACACACACACACACAAACACACACACATAGACACAACACATACACACACACTCTCTGCAAGCATATACAAATACAAATCAATCACGCACATACCAACAAGAACCACATATGTGCACACACAAACATGTACGCACACACACGCGCGTACACACACACACAAGCATGAACACATGACTACACACATACGCCATACGCAAAATCAAAATGCTGCCATCATTACAACCTTCATCACCAGGAAAATAACCAAAGATGTATGTGGAAAAAAACTCACATTTCTTCCAAATTATAACTGCCTTTCAGACACTCAATAGATGTCAGTTCTCCCACAAAGTTCACAGTCAAGTCCAGCTTCTTCAAGGACTCACAGCCTGGTGAGTGGAAAAGAACAGTAACACTAATGTGAATGAATACAGCACCTGATGTTTTAAGTCAGGACCTAGGTGTTTTCCAAAAACATGCGAACGTAAAGAAGAAAAGATTATTTACACAAAACAGAGTCTCTGAGTAAGTTTCAGTTTCAAAGAGGCATAAAAGCATGCAGACTAATCCATACACTCAACACCACATCTGCTTTAGAATATAAAAAAAAAAGGGAGCAAAACCCTGATCTTCATATAAATTCAATGTGCTCATCAGGGATTTCAGAGTCTTCCATAGGTATGTATAAAACATAAACCTTAAATGAAAGGAAATAAAAAGAAAATATAGCTATAAGTAATCACAACCAAATGCAATAAAAATGAAATATAAATGGAAGACAAATGATTATAATAACACAAGAATAAAATTGGGCCACATCTTTTCAATTTTATATAAATCGTTCTGTTTGTGCATGCTCAAATTCACACACAAACACACAACACACACACACACACACACACACACACACACACACACACACACAAAGACATGTAAGCATGAATATACCCACATTGAAAATGAATGACCAATAATAGGGATTTTTTTTATTATTATTTATATAGACACTGAAAAATTACCTTCAAGATTCTCCACTCTTTCGACATTGTTTAAAGCCAGATTCAAATATTCCAGCTTTTTCAGTCGGCTTACATTTTCTGCAACAAAACATAGGTTACAAATAACAGGATCAAGCAAAAATAAAAGTATGTCTGCCAAAAAAAGTCGATTGTTAAAAATCTACATTCAAAGCCACTGGATGCAGGCACATACATAGTCAAATTCAGGTTAACTGAAAAGAGCTAGACAAAAATTCACACTTTGTTTATCTAGAATAATACATGCTCCCTCACATGACCTCTTTCAATGACTGATCTTGGTTCCAACATTTAAATGGATAATAACTGAAACTTGGCCAAGGGACACTGGTAGACCACTGAAACGCCTGAAGAACAACCTGAAAGCTTCCCTTTGGGGCCTGCAGCATTCCCAGCCCTGGGTGGGAAACTTGCCCTTCACCACAGCAACTGGCTGTCTACAAGGGAGTTCAGGCATGAGTCAGGACAGGTGTCTTCAGGACCTTGACTAGAACCATCAAAGCATCACACAATGGCAGCCGTCAGTCGGCTCTACCCAGGTAGGCAGCCTGTTGTGTAAATGACCCCGAGTTTGTAAAGTGCTTAGAGCTTGGTCTCCGACCAAGGATAGGCACTATAGAAGTATTCATATAAACCACATCAACAAGACCTACCATCTGATATTACCTGCCCACAGTGCAGCCACTTCTGTGTGCCTGCCCTGAGTTACTTTCTCATCTCTGGAGTTACTGACATCTTCATTGTTCATGGTGGACTTCCAAGATGAACTGATACTTTGTGAAAGCAGGTTCCTTGCATGTCATTTCATCTTATTTGCACTTTCTATTTAAAAGTCCACAAGCAAACGTCACATTTTTTGAAAGAAAGAGAACAGACAGGTACAAAAACAATACTGAGGAAAGAATATCAAAGAAAGGACACTGGTATATGACAGGAAACAGAATACCGATTTTGGGGATGAGGTTGCTTTGAAGGTACAGAATCTTGAGTTCTCGGCACCACTTGTCTATGTGTTCAATCCTGAAACACATATAAGCAATACAAACCAAATCAGAAACAGTTCATACACAGACTAACACACACACACACATGCAAATGCATATGCACATGCACGTCAGTAAGCTTGCACACATATACACACACATACATTGCTCACACACACACACACACACACACACACACACACACACACACACACATCAGTGTGTCACAAGTGTACACAACTACACTCAATCACATACACATATGCACAATGCCACTCTTCACATCTGATATCACTTTTCTGAAGAAGAAGAAGAACATGCATACACACGCATGACAATATGTTTTTATTGTCCAGCTGAAAACCAGAAAATTGTCTTTGGTCACAAATGCTGCAGTTATATACAAAAAACAATCAACCAACCAAAAAAAAAACAAACAAAAAAACCCAACCAAACAAAAAAAACAACAACCAACAAAACATTATACTTGTAAAAGAGATTTCAGGTCAGGAAACAGCATTCAAATTTTGTACATGAAAAAAGAAAAGAAAAGTGTCAGTGCTAATGTTCTTTGGAAATGTTCACACACACACACACACACACACACACTGAGCAACAACTAAAAACAAGGGAGCGTGCACACACACATGCACACACACACACACACACACACACACCTCATGGAGTTTCAGTGCTGTCAATGACAAATATTGTGTGGATAAAATCTATCAATTATTCCCAAACTGAAAGAGGCACAATGTCCTGCTCACTGTCACCTTTCAATATCCTGTTGATGCAAGGACACCTCCTCCAGTGTGGAGATCTGCAGTTCATTGTGCTCTGCTCGCTTCCGCACCAGGTCTTCTGTGACTGATTGACAAGACAAAATGGGCACACACACACACACACACACACACACACACAAGTGAACACTGATACCTGTGGGGTTAAGATCACCAAACATGATTATCATTATCATTATTATTATCATCATCATCATCATAACAATCATCGTCATCATCACCATCATCATATTATGCAGTACGCCTCTGAAAAGTGCTTTTACATTCAGTAACATGTTATGATTACTTTTATTATTTTCATCAATTAATATACAATATTATCGTGAGTTGTTGCAAATAAATTTCGTTTGCAAATGATGACAGATTATGTTCATGTGTGTTTGTTCAGGTGAAGGATGTTGGTAGTTTACATTAGCAACCAACTATCCTTTGCGGATACATCACAAGAATACAAAAAGAAACGTTTAACACAAATAAACAAATCATTAAGACACTTACTTCTAACCATTTTCTTTTACTGCGCGAACACTAGAGTATTCTTGTGTTATACGTCTGCTGCACTGGCAAGTCAATGAAAAGAATTGGTTTGAAATGTTTCGACACGCTATCTTGACTGATTATGTTTCTGTTGCTGAAGAGTTCCCGGGAGTCTTCGTTATTTTATTTATTCACACACACACACACACACACACACACTAAAACTAACACTAACACAAACACTAATACTATGATATCAACACATGCACTAACACATGCACTTTTTGGCACACACACACACACACACTGTTTCTCTCTTCCCGGCTCTCTCTCTCTCTCTGTCAGCCAAGGACACACACTCGCGCGCACGCGCGAGCGCGCACCCACGCACACACACACACGCACACACACACACAACACACACACACACACACACACACACAGATAAAAGAAGGGCATCGTCCATACTAGTGGAGAGAAAGAGAGAGATGGGGACGGGGAGAGATATGTAGAAAGACAACGATGGGTGTAATTCAGAGAGAGAGAGAGAGAGAGGGGGGTGGGGGCGGGGGGGGGGGGGGGGGGCGTGGAGGGGAGAGGGGGGAGGGAGGCGGCGGAGAGACAGACAGACAGACAGACAGAAAGGCTTCGACCCGAAGCTACAGTCTCTTGTGTAGCCGGCGTGTGATATTGTTTGAAGTCACCATAATCATTAGATTTGTTCAATTATGTGGAAAATAAGAAGCTGTCGTAAGACTAAACATATTTCATTCTGATTCTGAGGATGGATTAGAAGGACAGACAGAGACAGACGAATATAGGATGTTGACCTCAAAATTAAACAGATTGCATTCCGGCTGAATCCAGTCTGAATTGCAAATTCTAAACACGACGAGGGGGAATAAAGAGCTGACTCTTCTCTCTCTGTCTCTGTCTCTCTCTCACACACACACACACACACACACACACACACACACACACACACAGAGAGAGAGAGAGAGAGAGAGAGAGAGAGCCGCGTGTAGAGGAAGAGTATAGTCTATAGACAGACAGAGACACTGGGAAAGGGGAGGATAACAAAGCCGGCATAATTATAGTCATAATTATCAGAGAGACACAGACAGAGCTGACAGACAAACAGACACTGGCAGACAGGCAGGCAGACGGAGAGACAGAGGGGGAGAAGGCTTCGACCCGAAGATACAGTTCGTTGAGCAGTGTGTGGAGTTTAAAAAAAATTAAAAAATAAAAAATAAAAAAAAGAAAGAAAAGAAAGAAAAAAAAAGAAAAGAAAAAAAAAAGAAAGATTATGCACTCACTCCTTTTGTCTTGTTTGTCTCCTTTTTTTTGTCCATAAAAATGTGCTGCGCGCACGCCGGCGTGTGTGTGTGTGAAAGAGAGAGAGAGAAAGAGAGAGAGATAGAGGGGGGGGGGGGTTCTTTTTAAGCCACTGATAATAGGATTCGTTCAAATTTTGTGGATGACAGGAAGCTGTCCTAAAGACTGAACATATCACATTCAGTTTTGATTTTGACTGGGGTGAATTAGATGGACAAAGAGAGACAGAATAGTATAGGCAAAAGGATGTTGCCCTCAAAATGGAACAGATTGCATTCTGAATCTGATGAAGAATTCCTCAGTCAGTCAAGCATCACCTCAAACAGAGAGAGACTGAAGTATGGTGGGATGAAGAAAGATAGATATGAGTCGTTTGATTGTTGAATACTGGCATTAACTTATAAAGGTAGGTGAAACTGAATCTTGCTCGTGATAAGCAAAGGGCAGTTATTTTCCAAGGAAATTTATCCATTTTGTGTTGTTTTAACAACAAACTTTGATAATTATAGCATACTGATTTATGTCAAAACACTGTATTAAATGAATGTAGGGAGTATGAAGTGATGATAGATCAGTAACTGTAAGACAATAAGAAATTGATGAAACGATGAAACATACAAAAACTTGGTAGCTGACATTTTGATGTTGACAGTTTCGTTTGATGGCATTGCAGAAACAATAGATGGCACAATTAGCTGTGAGTTATTGGCCTTGAGGGTGTAGGCTCCAATAGGTCGTTAAACTCCAATAGAACCGTGGGTAAAGGCGATCTCTGCGGGGATCACCAGCAGTAATTTGACTCCACCGTTCTTCGAAGGAAGACGGGTGGTTTGTCTTTTTCACTGTGGCTGGTTTCAGTTTCAGTAGCTCAAGGAGGCGTCACTGCGTTCGGACAAATCCATATACGCTACACCACATCTGCCAAGCAGATGCCTGACCAGCTGCGTAACCCAACGCGCTTAGTCAGGCCTTGAGGAAAAAAAAAGAAGATAACTACATAAAAAAAGAACTACTACTACTAACAGTAATATGTATAGGCGCAAAAACTTGAAGAAGTCAACTATAAGCGTACAAAAAAAAAAGAAAAAAGAAAAAAAAGATAAATAAAAAAAGACGACAATGATGATAAATAAGCAAATAAATGTAAAAAAAAAAATGCAGACACACATACACACACATGTACATATGCATAACAGATATGCACCAAACATGCAGGGTGGAAATAGGGTAAGTGACGGAGAATGGTGGGACGGGTAGGAAAGGGGTGTGTGTGTGGGGGGGGGGGGGGGTAAAAACACAAAAAAGAAAACAGTTCACATCAGAAGGCCTTTTCATTTTGTGGCAACCTTGCTTGTTGAATGATCAGAGACTGCATTTTCCATCTTGGAGGTCCGTGATTTGTGTTGTTCAAATTTACAAAAGACTCTTAGATTAAGGGTGGCCCGGGAATTTTCTGATCTGTTATCCAAATCCCAAACACTGAGGTGGAAGGATGGCATTTATTTTAATATTTGGAAATTTGAAGAAAATGAAGATATTAAAAGAAATACACATGTACACACACACACACACACACACACACACACACACACACACACACACACACACACACACATACAGAGGCACTCATACACAGAAGATACAGTACACACCCACGCTAACATGATTTATTCGCAGTCTTGCACGGATGAGCGCACAAACATAATCATGTTCCAGTACTAAATTAAATCTTCCTGTAATTAAAACACATATGCAATTTATTCTTTCCGGCAATCAGTTCCAACCCCAGCAGTTCTTATTTACGTCAATCCCTTTTCAGAGCTAGCAGCTATTTGTGGAATAGTTTTAGTGACACAGAAAGAAAGAAGGCAGTGAAGAGAGAAGAACGCACGCATGGCAACACTGCTCCTGGAAACACTCCTTGAACAGTTTGTTTCAAACCAGTGCCAGGCAGTGTGAATGCCCACTTCAATCTGGATGGAAACATTCAAGTTATATGAATAGAAATGAGACCATAGAATAGAAATGAAACCACAAGCAATGTATGTAAAACATTTCTATTCTTTGTGTGTGTGCTTGTGTGCGTGTGTGTCACTGACAGTCATTCTATCGCATGCCCCTTGCCTCTGGAATTCATATAGGAGAAATATAATTGTATGTCTTGCTGTAAAAGCCAACTACTGCGTTTACATATGAATCTCTTCGCTGAATCTGATCGTAAATTTCCTATCAAATTCCCTTCAACATAAAGATCACTGCCTAGCTACGCACAGCACTTTCATTTTCCTGCCCTGTGGGAAGGATATAGAGGTAAGCATTGAAACTGTCGTTTCATACCCTGTGGTGATACATACATAAATTTGATATTTTTCTTTTTTGTTTGAGCAATATTGCGTATCGATTGTGGGAGAGGTTGTTTAGGTTACCAGACTGATTGCTGCTGACTGAAGTCTGTTGTAGATTAATAAAGCATGAAAAGTGATAAAAACTGTACACGGTGAAAACGGGGTCATAAAAAATTGGATGTTCAAAGAAGGCGTCATAGAGATTTTATATATATTTTTTTTTTCAAAGAATGCATTTCACATGGAAAAGACTGCTCAAGCTTGAATTATGTGTTCTTTTTGTTGTTGTTGTTGTTTGTTTGTTTTCTTTTAGTTTACTTCATTGTATTTAATTCTGTTCTTTATTGTTTTATTGATTGATTGATATGGATACTTATATAGCGCCTATCCTCGGCCGAAGACCAAGCTCTAAGCGCTTTACAAACACAGGGTCATTTGCACAACAGGCTGCCTCCCTGAGTAGAGCCGACTGACGGCTGCCATTGGACGCTCATCATTCGTTTCCTGTGTCATTCAATCGGATTTCATGCACGCACACATATACACTCAGACAGACATGTAACATTTTACGTGTATCACCGTTTTGTTTATTTGCCCTGTCATGTAGGCAGCCGTACTCCGTTTTCAGGAGTGTGCATGCTGGATATATTCTTGTTTCCATAACCCACCGAACGCTGACATGGGTTACAGGATCTTTTACGTGTGTATTTGATCTTCTGCGTGCGTATACACACGAAGGGCCGGGGTTCAGGCACTAGCAGGCCTGCACATATGTTGACCTGGGAGATCGGAAAAATCTCCATCTTTACCCATCAGGCGCAACTGAGATTCGAACCCGGGACCCTCAGGTTGAAAGTCCAATGCTTTAACTATTTGGCTATTGCACCCGTCTAATTGAGAATATCTCAGTTATTTCTGTTGATTTAAAATGAGGGAAACTAAAATAGCTTTTGTATAAATGTGTGTTCACTTCATTTGCTTAGAGCCTGCATGATCTTCCACATAAAATTGTATAGTGAAATATCTGTTCCAATATGTGTTCGGATGTTTTAATGGCTAGTAATTTGTTTCCAAAACATGTCACAACACCAGTGCAACCATGAATTTCACCGGACAGCAAGAAAGTCCTACGTAAAATGAAGTCCTTTGGTACTTGCATTTACACACACACACACACACACACACACACACACACACACACACACACACACACACACACTTTGTTACAGCTGTCTTTGAGGGTAGATGTTTGTATGTGAGTATTCATATGTGTGAGAGTATCCTTGTGCATGTGAGAATAGGATTTATTATGCATGTGTATGAGTGTGTCTTGGTGTGCATGTATTTATCCATCTGACTCCATGTGTCCATGACGTGTGTAACTGTAGAGAATGCATGGCAGCACTGAGTGCATATGTGTGTGTAATGCATTTTGAGCTACTTATGTGTGCTGTGAATGCATGACATTCATTCTTACCCACTTTTGCAGCATACGTATGTGTGTACACACACACACACACATGTATATATATCATATATATATATATATATATATATATATATATATATATATATATATATGTATACATAATCTACAATATACACATGTAATCTGTGACCAAGCTGCTGGGTGGCAGTGAAAAATCAGATTTTATTTTTTTGTTTAACAAAATAGGTATATATATATATATATATATATATATATATATATATATATATATATATATATTCATACAGTTATACTGACCACATTTGCAGAAACTGAAGCTAGCCAATCTCTGTACAAACATTTCGGGAACGAAAAGCTGTTTGCCTCTGCTGAATACTGGACATTCGTTCTCTGTTCATGTGTATGGACACAGTCATAACACTGGACATCCTGTCTCATTCAGGTCTGGCAGCAAGACACACACACACATATATATACAGAGGTTAAAGTCGGAAAGTGAAGTGCGCCTGACTCAATTTACAATGTCTGCAAGCTCCAAACTGAAGACTTGGAGGTGGAGTGTGTGTCTGTACCAGACGAATATGGGTCCCTGTTAAGTAATGGGGAATGTGGGATGTTTCAGAGGACAAATTTCTGGGAAGTCCCCAGAACGATACGTGACTGGAACAGCCTGACTGAAACAGCTATGGCAGCAGACACCTTGGACACCTTTAAGTCTAGGGTGCCCCCCAGTCATTAGTTAATTAGATAATAGGCCCCTTACCCCCTCCCCCTCCCCACTCTTACCCCAATACTTTTGGTTTTTAAAATTTATTTTTGGGGCCCTGCTGTCTTAGATCAGCAAGGGACCGGCTAGCTCGGAAGGGCGAAAAGTGAAGTGATAGTAGCCTGCCGGAGAAACCACTTAGAGTAGGGCTAGGTTTTTCATCCTCACGAATAGATCTGTCGCTTTCTATAGTCTGTTTTTCTTTCGTCGCAACCCAATCAAAACGCCGTAAAAATCAAATTGATGATTGTGGCCGTCAACGCAGTGAAAGTGAAAGTCAAAATGAGGTCCAACATTGTGTTGTGTTGTTTACTGTTTGTCACAATAGATTGTATTATCTGTGTTATCTGTGCTGCTCTCCAAAAAAATAAGGAAAAAGAAGGAATTTGCAAGGAAAAAAAGAAGAAAAAGCCAAACCCATCCGCGCACGTACATGCATACATGCACTAATGGCAAGTATGATAAAATATCAACAGTTCATGCAGTATCTGTGCACAAAGTCAAGAAGCATGCAGAGAACTACGAATACCCACTTTGTCAAACAGTTCTAAAATAACACACACACACACACACACACACACACACACACTGTCCACACATAGACACAATAACACAGTCATTCGTCTGTTTTGAAAACGTGGGATCAGACCAAAACTTGTCAGCGACGTTTGACACAGTGACTGGTGTGTATTCAGGTGGCGGCCGGAGAAAGCGACAATGAGTAATGGGCGCCGTTTGTACAGGCCACCAGCATGAGAATGTCTGCCTTCTTTGAACCCGTGTCACGGGGCAATTGGAACAAATCACACAGGTCAACAATGTTATGGTGTCATTGTCGTCATGGCGTCAGCCAATCGCAATCGCGCAAGCTCTGTTCGCGCGCTGCTGATTGCAAGATGGCGGCAGGCGGACATCAAAATGTGATAGAAACACAAAAAAATCGGGCTTTTCGCCCTTAAAAAGACACTCTGCTTCACAAGTCCATATAGCTTTGCAGCTACAGGTAAGCCTACGTAACTGACGCAAATGTTAGCACATGTGATGGTTTTTGTTATCATTGCAAGCTGATTTTAATGGAACCTATGGGCACGTCATCGCATCTTCGATTCATGGTCTTTATGTAGCACTGAAAACTATGTAGCAGTTTTGCGATGGAGGTAATGGGTCACGATATCTGAACTATCGTGGTGTGGGGTGCGGGATGGGGTAGATTTTGGAAAGGGCAAGAGAGAACATGAAAAAAAAAAGATGCTCCAAGCAGGATGTTTGTATATTATTTAACAGTGAACAATACTAACAGTCACACGATTAACAAAACACAACAGTTTTAACTTGGTTACAGAAAGCACGATTATTCCAGTTAGAAAATAACAACACAGGTGGCATTTGATCTGCTGACCACAAATACATTTTCATTTGAAAAGATTCAGAATGCACGAGTTGTACACATGAACAAGATACAATTTATACACACACAAACACCTTTTCACAGGTAGGCAAACACATAGGTGACATACATGGGACATACACACTTCATATGTACAACGATGCAGTCATGTGCTCATACAGTGATGTATGAATGTGGGCAAACATGCAGTCTCTGAGGCTGCCTGCCACACACATGAACTGCCCTGTTTGGTGCATTCATGCAAATGCAATGATACACATGCATGCAAACACACATGTACATGTATACATGCCCACATGCATGAATTTAGTGACACATGCAGATGTATACATGCATGTATGTGCACAAAAATGCACACATGCATACACATGCACAGACATTGTGTTGTGTTGGCATCCATTGGTCACGAGTGGCCATGGCTCTGTGCCTTGTAAGTCACGATCGGTTTGTCGCTATAGCAGTGCCTGTTGTGGCTTTGCAGACTGATGCGGAAATGGCAGTCCTTGCCACAGTGGCTGCATTTTAGGGCGAGCAGACTTACACACAATACAAACACAGATGTGTGCATTCTTGCACACTTTTATGCATTATGTTTGCTCTTGCATTTTAAAAAGGGTTATACATAATAACGCAGCTATGTATGTTAAGAAGAAAGCCCCCTGCACCACAGTGCCCCCAGAAAAAACAACAACAAAAAATGAAACATGCACACACACACAAAAAAATAACAGCCACCAACCCCAAACCAAGAGTGAGACCAGATGTTTCCAGGTAGATGATACTAATTCATTAATTACCAGTACTATCTGTGTCAAATTTGATTATTAAAAACAAAACAAACCCTAAATGATTTTTTTTAATTGAGAGGCACAATACTTGACACACACCACATATGGTTCAGTGGACTGCAGTCAAAGTTGTGAAAATAGTTCTCCATCATAATGCAGTATCATGAGTATGTGTATTGGTGTATGAATTCAGGAGCTGTACATCCATTTTTGCATTCAGTTCTGCTTATTGTGCACTGGATGTCTTTAAAAAAAAATTAAAAATAGAAATAGATTACAATAGAATATATCTGCATAGGCGGATAGTAGTTCCACAAGACAGGAATGTCAGACCCCTGCCGGAGTCTGCACTAGTGGGTCACGGTAAGTATGTTACTTAAACGTAATTTTAGGAAGAAAATTTCCTTTTAAAAATAGAAATAGATTACAGTAGAATAATTTACTTTTTAGTTTTAGCACAGAAGGGATATTGGTCAGGTTTTTTTTTCTTTCTCCATTTTTCTTTTCTCTGCCTTCTCTTTTTTGTTAGATTTTTTTTAAGGGACACTTGATTCCTGTGTTATCTTCCTGTGTAAATTATAAAATGTTTTACCAATGAAAAACATCAAGTCAGCAATACAAAGTATACAGTGAGTTTGTAAATAAATGAACAAATGGATAAGTAAAATATCAGTGAATAGCCTTTAGAAAAAAACACAACAAAAAATCTTGGAAATGTATACTTCCACACCATATTTTTGTCATCCAGTTTCTTCAGATAAAAAGAAGTACTTCAAATGTCTAAAAAAAAAAAAAAAAAAAAAAAAAAAAAAAAAAAAAGGGACAGTTATGACAGCTAAAAAAAATTGGGACAGTTATTACAGTTAGTAACCAACATTAGCAAGTTAATTACAAGTCCAGCTGTCTGTGGTTGTTTCGCCTGTGCATTGCCTGTGCCAGTCTGTGTCCTCACCTAGACACTTTCAGTTTCTCTAGCAGGCATCACTGCATCCTGACAAATCCATATACACTTCACCACATCTGCTACTGTGCAAAGCAGATGCTTGACCATCAGCATAACCCAACACACTTTTTTTTTTTTTTTTTTTTTTTAAACTCAGAACGTTTTTTTTTTACCCAAGTATTAAGATTTTTTTTTTAAAAACATTTTTAAAATTCCATTTTGATAGGTTGACATTTTACAACAACAACAGCATCTTAATGGACATTTATAAAGAAGAAAAAACAAACAAAGAACAAAAAACAAAACAAAACAAAAACAAAACAAAACAAACAAAAAACCCCAACAACAACAACACCATAAATACTCTGATAGAAACAGCCAAGCAGCTGGATTATACACTGGTTGGCTATCATCATGGAGTATTATCATTCATTTCTTAAGATCTTACACAAGCTGTCAAGGAATACAAACTGTCAAGTATCTTAGAACACGTTCACAGCAAGAGAACACCTCAATCATTTCTTATGGATATCAATAAAAAAAGAAAATAAATATGGGTGGTTAATTTTGGTTAATCATGAACAGGCTGCTAATCATTTGTGATCAATAATTTGTAATAACCCAATGCTCTTAGTCAGGCCTGGAGTGCATGTATATATATTTGTGTGTCTATCAGAGTGGATTTCTTCTACACCATTTTGTCAGAGGACAACACTTTTGTTGCCCTGGTTTCTTTTTCAGTGTGCCGATTGCGTTCTGTACACAGGGCTTCGGTTTATCATCTCATCTGATTCACTAGATGCTCAGATTGATTTTCCAGGCGAGAGAAATATGATAAAACATATGAAACAGATGAAAGAAGAAATTATGATCAGATGTTGTCTTTAACAAAACATGATAGTATCTATCGGCTTTGCCTTTTTGTTTGAAAGTTGGAGAGGGTGAAGAAGGGAGAGGAAAAGAAGGAGAGACAAAGATAAGGAGTGGGAATGAGAGAAACAGAGGGATACTGCTTTATAGAGGAAGCGGGAGAGACATAGAGAGGGAAGGAAAGAGAAGGAAGGAACAGTGAGAGAGAGAGATGTGTGTGTGTGTGTGTGTGTGCTCATGCGTGCATGCGTGTGTGTGTGTGTGTGTGTGTGTGTACGTGCATGTGTATGTGTGTGTGTGTGTGTGTGTGTGTGTGTACAAATGCTATTGTAAACACTATGAATAACTGAACTACTAATTTCAACTCCCATTTTAATATCTGGCCACATTTTTCATAAATGATGAACTATAAGTGTGTTCAGAACAGTGTTGGTTCATTATCAACCCACTCTCATACAGTGTGTGCATGCATACGCTCGCACACATACACACAGAAACATGCACACAGACCTATACTCACACCCTAACATTCACATACTCATGAAGAAAAGTGCTCTCTCTCTTGCTCTCTCTCTTGCTCGCTCTCTCTCTCTCAC
>NC_134878.1:26231701-26239201 GCF_041734735.1 Babylonia areolata
TGTATGTGTGTCTGTGTAGTGTGTGTGTAGTGTGTGTGTGTGTGTGTGTGTGTGTGTGTGTGTGTGTCTGTGTAGTGTGTATAGTGTGTGTGTGTGTGTGTGTGTCTGTGTGTGTGTGTGTCTGTGTAGTGTGTGTGTGTGTAGTGTGTGTGTGTGTGTGAATTATACATTCCTGTCTGTTTGAAGGTAGGTGTCACAAACGATTTGTAATGACTAACTTGTTGTTGTAGTTAGACGTATGGTTTATGTTTTAAAATTGTCTTGGTTTCTAGTCTTTATCCGCACGATAAAGTTGTTTGTGCCGGAAAGTCATCACTGTCTTGTTTTCTGGTGGTGTGCCAGACTGTTCTTTCATTCAGTGGTGGTGTTCAGGATTGCTGCAGGCACTTTGTTTGAGATTGATATTCTCCAATGTTGAGAAGCGCCACCTTTTGTCCCCTTATTCCCCTGATTTTGTTAAGAAAGGGGCAGTGAACTCTTTCGTCATCTTAGTCCTTGTTTGGAATGTGAAATGTTGAAGCTTGGAATATATTTTTTTTTCTCTTAAAATTTGCAGTTGTTCAATTTGTTCTGTGTGTAAAGATATTAAATAAAAGGTTGAAAACGAGATGTATACAATTACAGTCACAATAACTGAAAGGTTGGAGTATTTGATTTTATATGCAAGGTGTACACAGATACAGGCACAATAACAGTCTGAGGGCCTTGGGTTCAGTCCTGTTTGAAGCCTGGTGAGTTCAGTAACGGAGATTTTTCCAGTCTACTAGGTCAACAGATATGCAGACCCACTGGTGCAGTTTGTCCTTTATTGTGTGTACAAATGCAGAAGATCAAATACGCATGTTAAAAATCCTATATTCCCTCTCATTGTTCAGTGGATCATGGAAACGTGAACATACTCAGCAGGCACTTTACCCAAAATCGGAGTATGGCTGCCTATATGGTGGGGTTAAAAACAAGTACCCACGTGAAATTCCCATTGTAAAGTGAGTGAACATGGGTGGTGTAGCCCATGAAGACAGAAAGAAAGAAAAGATGTACACATCAGGCATATACGTGTACATGAATATGTGTTGAAAAGATGTACACATCAGGCATATACGTGTACAGGAATATGTGTTGAAAAGATGTACACATCAGGCATATATGTGTACAGGAATATGTGTTGAAAAGATGTACACACCAGGCATATACGTGTACATGAACATGTGTTGAAAAGATGTACACACCAGGCATATACGTGTACATGAACATGTGTTGAAAAGATGTACACACCAGGCATATACGTGTACAGGAATATGTGTTGAAAAGATGTACACACCAGGCATATACGTGTACAGGAATATGTGTTTTGTATGTCTTGTTGAATAACCAGTGCATTTTTTTTTCACACATTCTCACAATCAGGTTGAGTTTGGAAACCCTCTCATTAAAGTGGTAGGGATGCTTGTTAAATGTTTACTGTGGCATTCTGTACTTCACTTTGTAAGGCAGCAGTTGGTGTTGTCAGTGTGTTGTTTTGTTGCCAGTGAATCCTATGATTGTGTGCAGTGTATGTTTGTAGGGTCATCACTTTTGTCTATCAGTATCATACAGTGTTAACTGCATGTGTTGATTTCTTATGTTTTTTTTTTTCAGTGCCTTATTTTTGACTCACTTGTGTAAACAAAGTGAGTCTATGTTTTAACCCGGTGTTCGGTTGTCTGTGTGTGTGTGTGTGTGTGTGTGTGTGTCTGTGTGTCTGTGGTAAACTTTAACATTGACATTTTCTCTGCAAATACTTTGTCAGTTGACACCAAATTAGGCATAAAAATATGAAAAATTCAGTTCTTTCCAGTCATCTTGTTTAAAACAATATTGCACCTCTGGGATGGGCACAAAAAATAAAAAAATGAAGCCTAATTATATGCAAACTGCATTTACTGTTATATTTATATTTTTTGTATTCCCTAAACTTGGCACTTTGATCTGATATTCTGATCCAACAACAAGAGCAGTCATTATTATCATTTTTTGTTCAAACAGGAACTTCTTTTGCTAAGCATGGAAGTTTTATTTATTTTGCAAACATTTTGGTGCAGTAGTAGAAAAGGGAAATTACTCTGTAATTAATGCTAGGGGACTTAATTCGAATCTGGTTAGGACTTTTTTTTTCCTTTTTTTTCTTTTTTTTTAACGTGAAGCTTTATAATAACAAATATAGAACACATTTTAACAATTAGCTTTTTTTTTTAAAGTGTATCACAAGTGAGTCTTGAAGGCCTTGCCTCTCTTGTTTAAGTTTGATTGATGTGATGTGTGTTGCATATGTATTAAGCCATGTATTAAGTTCTATCTCTGTGCAGTTTTAGACTGTGATGTACATTTGATCCTTGTTGTGTATTTGTCGAGTTTTGTAGTGTGACTGAAGGACAGTACAGGGACAAGAGATAATGCCTCGAGCGTCAGAATTAAAAAGGCTAAGAATGGCAACAGAGGCATCAAGAAAATTTGTGAAACAAAACTTGTCTACAATGTGTATTTATTGTCACAGTCATAAATATCATGTTAGAATGAGTATAAATCTCACAGAACTTACCTAGAGTTAGAATGGGTATAACTCTCACAGAACTTATCTACAGCATATTTCTCTTGTCATGGTAATAAAATAAATATCACACTACCTTTTTTCAGTGAGTCTTTTACCTTTTTTTTTTTTTTTTAGTGTCCTAGTGTCTTCATTTGGTAGTGTCAAACAAGCTGTATTAACTACATTTTAATGACATGCATGTGAAGGAGTGGAGAGGTCACAGAAGAACACAATACCCAATTGCCAGAGTTGGCAACATAATCACCCAGTTTGTTGTCAGCTCTTTCACTGATCTGTCAGGTTGACTATAAAAAGATCATTATTCTTACATTTTATCAGGTTTTATTTTGGACTTGAACAACAGTATAATTGTGGATTAGCTGCAAAACCTGTCGGATTGATTTCATGTGCGAAACAAACAAACAAAAACGGAAAGAAAAGAGATTTATTTATTCACCCAGAATCTGTTTTGAAATTTGGTTTTAGCATGTTGTGAAAATCGCACACTCTCACACTCTATGATAAACCTTTAAAGAGAGAAAAATGAATTTTTGTGTTTGAGGCCAGTTTTCTTTTCAATGTTTGTCTTTTCTTTTCTGATATTTTGTGTTTTTTCAAACAGCCACCACTTTTGTGTCAGTGTTAAAGGCAGCTAAATGTTAATTCAGGTACACATACTGATGTAGAAAAACATTGCTTTGATGTGATGTGTGTGTATTCTGTTAGAAAAACAACAACACAGTCTGTGTTTATGTTGACATACGATGTTTATTATGAATAAAGCTGTTGTAATGTTTGTGGGTTGCATGGTTAGCTCTGGTGGTATATTTTTCTGTGTATTCATTTGTGGTATTTGGTTATTTCGTTTTATTTTTGTGTGCTTGCTCTCGTTTTTTTGGGAACGTTCTTGGTTTTGTTATAATAAACTCACACAAAACATGTGATTTTTTTTTTTCAGTTAATTTTGTGTGACTGCTGTTTGCTTGTACACCACATTTGAATAAGATTTCTTGTCTTATTCTTGAACAGTATGTGTTTAGCTGATGAATTGGACAGGTTATGGGGAATATATTATTGCATGTTTGCTCATGAAGACTCTCTTCTGTTTCCGTACACTTTGCAATAGTCAGGTCTGATATGATTATCAAATGAAAAGTGATGTCGCTCACATTAAGTTGTGATACCTAATCATTGTTACTTGATGCTACAGACACATTGTGAAATCATAAGACTTTTGATTCTGAGGGCACACAGAACCTGTGGTTTAAATCTCATTAATGCCAGCTGGTTTAATGACGGGAGAGTTTTCTGGTCATCCTGATCTGCTTAAGTTCAGATCTGCTAGTGCCGTACCCCCTCATGTATACATGTGTATGTGTATGTATAAGTGCAGTTGTAGAAATGAAAGAACTGCATCCCATGTACACAGAATGAAAAGTTGTGTGTGTGTTTGTGTGTGTGTGTGTGTGTGTGTGTGTGTGTGCGTGCGTGTGTGCGCGCGCACGCGCACGCTCGTGCGTGTGCATGTGTGAGCATGTGCACATTGTGTTGCAGTGGAAAGTCTTTCTCAAGTGCTTTCTGCCCCATACAGTCAGAAATAGGTGGCATATATATTGGTTTCCAGATTTAAAAGGAAGCAAGGGAGAAAAAAATGGTTTACAGAAAGCTGCTTTCTGGAGCATGCTCAAGATGACTGGTCAGTTTCAATGAAGAGAGAGAGAGAAAAAAAATCAGCATTTATTTCTCCTCAAATGAACAGTTTGAAGCCAGCACAACATTTCAGTGATTTATAAATAATATAAAAAGGCCCTATTGGGTACACAAGAATTAGAGATACAGTAAAAACAAAAAGCAAAAATAAAACAAAACTTGTCATATTTTTGCCCACTTCTGAGATAAGCGGTTTTATTTTTATGGTGGTGAATGCTAAGGGTCTGATCTGGCTTGTTCAATTGTGACGTTTAGACAGTTAATAAATATCCACCTTCAACATGATGCAAGTAAATAAAATAGATGTGTACTGAAAACTTTACAGCTGTATAGTGTGCCAATATTTGTGGTGCTTGCACAGACAGATAACTGTAGTTTGGCAATATATTTTTTTCTGCTATCAGATGCGGTTCAAGAAAAATAGCCCCAAAACAAACAAATGTGGTCTCGGCACAATTGTTACAATGTCAGTGCAAAGTCTTTTATTCAAGATTTATTGCAGTCTAACTTTGGTGCTGATCAATATTTTGATCTCAGTGGGAGCAGTCAGAGTCAATATTTGTCAGTGTTTAACTGTGCAGTTTTGGAATGTTCACACTACTTTTGATAAGACGAATGCCGATAGTGCTTTGTTTGACCCTTTCCTGTTGAGAAACACTTCAATGTTTTGCTGGAGTGTGAAGAAACGTGTTATGATTCACCACAGTCAGATGTTTCTGATAAGCCAAAGGCTGTCTTATGTCTAAGGATATTTCCACTGTTATGGGGGCATAATTAAGTATGGTAAGTTTCGTGCCAAACACAGATAAAAGGGTTTAACAAGTGCGTCAACATTGGAGGTCAAAAGGTGGCAAGTGGTGGCAGTTTTCAGTCGGATTCAGTCACAGTTTTTGACTGGGGAAGTTAAGTGACCGTTACCACTTGAAGTCTGTTGTCCCTGAAGGGTCCTGTGGTGTGACACAAGTGGTTACATAACAACACTTTGAGTGGTAAGAAAGGTCATAGGGACAGCACTTGTCAATGTTGCAGGGCTTCCGGAAAGTTGAAAGTCTTGGGCGTCTCTGGGTCTCTTTTACCATAATTCAAGGGGTCCTTGACTCTCTTCAGAGGGTCACTCTTAATGCTGTACATTCTGATCAAATCTGCATTGCTGCACACATACAAAGGCTGGCATACCTTCTGGTCATGATCATCCAGGTTTCTGGGCCAAGCAGTGGTGAAGAGGGGAAGCAACTGTTCTTGTTACAGATGATCCTAGTGTCAGACTGAAGCTCCCCAACATGTCTGTCGTGATATTGATGTGTTCTTTCTAGAATTTTTTTTACAACATCCCAGTGTCTGCTTGATGAACGTAGTGTACATTGTTTCCATTTTCATTGTGTCAGGGATGTATATTTATATGGTATCAGAAGCCCTAAAGTTGTGTGTTGAAAAGACCCAGTGTATCAGAGATATGCACCAATGTGCATACGCTTGTTGCGTGTTTGATGTTTGTGTTCGTGTGCATGCTTATATATGCCTTTGTTTTTTCGTTGTTTTGCGCACGTGAGCGTATGCATGCATTATTACTAGCACACCAGTGCGTCTGGTTATGTTTGTCAATGTTGCACTGCTGTGTGTATGACATAAAGCTTTTGATTTGTCTCTATAAGTGTTTTACTGTGATTATTTAAATCTCTGTGTGGGGCGTGGGTAGGTGTGTGCATGCATGCATGCATGCGTGTGTGTGTGTGTGTGTGTGTGTGTGTGTGCAGGTCTGTGTGTGCACACTTGAACCAATGTTCTTACTTCTTATCGGCATAATGGAAAGAGATGAGTTAAACAACTGAAACCATTATCATAAAATCTGAATAGGACTGAATAAGAATAAAAGCAAAAATTACAACAGGTATGGAGGAATAGATTGAGACAGAATGAAGCATGAAAATGATTCACTTTTTGTTCCTTGTGTAAAGAAAAATCACTTAAAAAAAAAAAAGAATAACATGTTCATCTTGTCTGACAGTAGATACATGAATTTCACTTGTCAGTTTGATAGACAAACATCATTGATCCCATCTCTCCCACTCCTTGCACTTGTTTGTCAGAAATCTACTTTTTGTCGTCTGTCTCTCTGTCTGTCTGTCTCTCAGTCTCTCACTGTCTCTGTGTCTGTCTGTCTGTCTCTCTTATTTCTGTCTTTTTATTTGTCTTTTTGTCAGTTCCATGATTCTGCCTCCTGGAAAAACTTATTTTTCAAGCAAACTTCCTATCTTTTTGTTTGTTTGTTTTGATAATCTAGAATATACTTTATATTCATGCAGAGTATACAAAAAAAAAAAAAAAAAAAAGTAATGGTTTTGTTGTTTTCAAAAGCTGCGAGTGTATGTTTGAGTTTAGATGCCTTAGATGTTTAATGGATTTATTTATAACATTTATATATTGTTTTTAAACTCTCTGGTGGTAGATTGTATGGAATGGTGTTTGTCTAAGCTATCCATTGACGTAAGAAGGCTTTGAAAGGTTTTTGTTGGTGGCTTGTTTCGGTTTTGATAGCTCTGCTATGCATAATTTTTGTGCTTTAAACTTCAACAATGCGTAAGGCAATGTAACATGAACAACAATACAGGAGTATCCAAAGATTTATTTCTTCCATTGTGAAGACAGGGAGTGGTTCAAGATGTTTGTAGTCACTGGTGTGTGCGAAATAAAAAACCGATTGATCTCTTCCCCCAGTGGGTGAAGAACGACAGCCCGGAATCGATCTTGGATTCCTTCCCGCACGCTGAATGGCCCTGCTCTATTCACTTTCACAGCAGGTCCCCTTTCTCTTGTCCCCCCAGTCACGCTGACAATGGGGGGGGAGAGTGAAGAAAGGGGGCCTTTGTTATCTCCCTTCTTTGGGTGTGATCTGCCCTGAAAAGCTTGGGGTAGCAACCACTCAGGGCATCCTTAGCAACCCCCAACAAACATGATACTCCTTTTGGAGATTAAGGGGGCCTCCTGGAACTTTTTTTTTTGGTGTGTGTGTGTATGTGTGTGTGTGTGTGTGTGTGTGGTAGTGTTTTGCTCTCCCCCTGACCCAGCCACTTGTGAGGGAGAGAGAGAAAGGGTGCCCTCTGTGCTTGTGTTGAAAGGGGGAGAGAAGACAGTGTGTGCAGTAAATGGCCGGGGCTTTGAGCCCTTTCCTGTCGGGGCAGGCAGCTAGCTACCTTGACGACCAGGGAGAGTGAGTTGTACGC
>NC_134878.1:26244201-26249201 GCF_041734735.1 Babylonia areolata
ATGTACACAAAAGGTTTTGTATAAGAAAGCATTGGAATGCCAAAGATATAGTCGATGAACTGAAAAATAAAAAGAAAGAAAATGTTTGGAATCATTGAAGATTGATCATTGACCTCATGAATGCGTTTACCTGTTATAATGATTGAATGAAAGGCTGGATTTTATCCTGCCAATAACTTTAGAATTAGAATTGGAAAAGCCATATTATTCATTGACTTTGTTAATGTCTCTCCACTGTGTGTAACATCTCTCCACTGTGTAACATCTCTCCACTGTGTGTAACGTCTCTCCACTGTGTGTAACAACATCTCTCCACTGTGTGTAACGTCTCTCCACTGTGTGTAACGTCTCTCCACTGTGTGTAACATCTCTCCACTGTGTAACGTCTCTCCACTGTGTGTAACATCTCTCCACTGTGTGTAACGTCTGTAACGTCTCTCCACTGTGTGTAACGTCTCTCCACTGTGTAACATCTCTCCACTGTGTGTAACGTCTCTCCACTGTGTAACATCTCTCCACTGTGTGTAGCATCTCTCAACTGTGTAACATCTCTCCACTGTGTAACATCTCTCCACTGTGTGTAACATCTCTTCACTGTGTAACATTTCTCCACCGTGTGTAACATCTCTCCACTGTGTAACGTCTCTCCACTGTGTGTAACGTCTCTCCACTGTGTAACGCCTCTCCACTGTGTGTAACATCTCTCCACTGTGTGTAACATCTCTCCACTGTGTAACATCTCTCCACTGTGTGTAACGTCTCTCCACTGTGTAACATCTCTCCACTGTGTAACATCTCTCCACTGTGTGTAACGCCTCTCCACTGTGTAACATCTCTCCACTGTGTGTAACATCTCTCCACTGTGTAACATCTCTCCACTGTGTGTAACGCCTCTCCACTGTGTAACATCTCTCCACTGTGTGTAACGCCTCTCCACTGTGTGTAACATCTCTCCACTGTGTGTAACATCTCTCCACTGTCTTCTTGTTTCAGTATGAACGAGCGAGAGAAGGAGGAAGGCGACCCAATCCTGTGACCTTTGCCCCTCAACACCGCTATCGTAAAGCTTACCTCCAGGAGGTAGCTGGCTGCAGAAGAAATGTTTAGGCAGCACCTGGCACTGGTGTTATTCATTGATATTTTGCTTCTGTCATGTGTTTTTTTAATTTTATTTTCATTTCTAAAGTTTGGGCTGTATTGTAGATTTCCAGAACCTGAAGGGGGAAAAGAATTTTCTGTTGTCTGTTCTTTGGTTAAGTTTGGGCTGCATTGTAGATTTCCAGAACCCGAAATTGAATATTGGAATGCAGTTTTCTTTTTTGTGTCTTGTGTTTTGTGTGATGAGAGTGACAGCTTTCTGCTGTCAGCAGTTACATGTCACTCTCTAATCCTTGATTTGCATGTGGTCTCCTCACCATCTCCACCCTGCACCTCCACAGTCAGTTTTTTTGAAGTCATGTTTGTGAACAGAACCTTGCTGTTACACGTTTCTGTTGGTTTTAAAACTTCTTTTTTGTGTGTTTTTGTTTAGGCTTTCGTTGTTTTAGGTGTTTGAAACAGTGAATGGAAGAGGCATACTTAGTGTGTTCGTTAACGTTTTTTCTTTTCCTTCTGTCGTTTTTGCTTGATTGTATATGCAGAGATATTTCATTGTTTGGGAGGAGAGATGAGATATGTTTTTGTAAGTTTGTGCAGTTTTTTTTGGTTTTTTTTTGCATCATCTGCATGCCTGCATAGCTCTTTTTATACATATAATACGAAATCTGTTGAACACTTAAAAGAAATGTTAAATAATGAACACAGGCCTTAACATGCTGAAACACTTATATGATTGTGTGTTGGCGATGCATAGAAGTATGCACATGTTCATTGAAAATGACAGTTTCAAGGAGGCATGAAAGTGTGCCTACAGATCCATACACGCCAAATCTGCTGA
Organism: Babylonia areolata; assembly: GCF_041734735.1. NCBI lineage: Eukaryota > Metazoa > Mollusca > Gastropoda > Neogastropoda > Buccinidae > Babylonia > Babylonia areolata. Next base: position 26,246,138 of record NC_134878.1, read on the forward strand.
AAAAAGAAAAAGAAAAAAAAAGGTGGAGCAAATGCCCATTCACACATGAATACACATGTGAGCACAGGCACATACACATGAACAGTGTATAAACATGCATGCATGTCCGCACACGTGCACACACACACACACACACACACACGTTGTGAATTAATACAGTTTCGTCAGTTCTGTACCTCCCCAGTGCATTCACATCAAATAAGATTGTTTTCAAAGATCGGTGTCTAAGTATGATAGCATATTAATTTGTATTTTTGTAAATTCGATAATTGTCTTCATTCAGTTGAGTTTTCTCACAAAAGTAGATGGGGAAACTGTGTGTGTATCTTCAGCAGAAAACAGCCAACAATATTCAGCCATCACAGGCATGTGTTCATACCCACCCACATGACACATCATACATGCAGACACACAGGTAAAGAAACCAAAGATAAAGAAAGCTTTTGTGTCGAGAGTGGCATGTTAGTTAACACTTTATACCTGATTATGGGTAACTAAAGCATTGTTTCGGCTGCAGATTGGATACATAGACGGCTGTTTATCTGCATTATACGGATGTCTGTTCTTGCATTTTGGCAATGGTATTTTTTGCCCCTTTTTTTTTGTATGAAGACATGTGCTTTGGTCATTTCGAAGGCCCTGGGATCCAGGCTGCAAACTTCAGTATGATTAACATCAGTCACTCCCACCAGTGCAATATAATACAGGACAATACAAAACAATACAATACAAAACAGTACAGAACAATACAATACAATACAATACAATACAATACAATACAATACAATACAATACAATACACTGCAGTGTAACACAACACAACACAACACAACACACAACACAACACAACACAACACAACAATGATTGATTCAGTTTCTACAGGCCACTTAACCCGTATGGATAGGAGGCATAGCATCAACTTTGTATGTTTTTGGTACACTCCCACCAATGTGAATATGTGTGTGTGTGTGTGTGTGTGTGTGTGTGTGTGTGAGCAGAATGACACCCCACGCTACAACCCGAACCGTGACCCTAAGGTTCAACAGCTGGCGGAGGTGCACGGACGGCAGATGGAATTCCTGCAGAACAAGAACAGAGAGCTGGAGCGACAGAGGGAAGGTGAGTGGTGCACACAGCTCTTCCCTCCACCTCCCACCTCAGTTATGTGTTGTGTCATGTCTGAACTCAGAATGAGGCCCGTTTCTTCTTCTTCGCTCCATGTCTGTGTCTTTTTAATTTTTATTTTTATTGCTGTTCTTGTTTCCCCCCCCCCTTTTTTTGTTGTTGTCTTTTTTGAAAAATCTTCACTTCTTTAGTCATTTTATTTTATTTTTAATTATTTATATACTTAGGTTATATTTATACTTAGGTTGTAATTTAATTCTTTGTCTTTATTTCCTTTCTTTTCAATGTATTGGGTGGGGAGGGAGGGGTTCTGGTGTGTTGTTAAAAATATATGGGAAAGTAATACACTTTAATGCTCTTTAGTTTCATAATCGTTACTGATTATCATTGAAGCACATTCTTGTGTTCATTTATTGCTTTATTTGCGCATTGCTTACTCCACCTTGTTTAAAGCATGTTTAAAGGAGGAAGGTGGTAGAATGGTTAAGACACTCATCTGCCAATACAGAGAGTCTGTGAGGGTCTGGGTTCGAATTCTGCTCTTGCCCTTTTTTCCCAAGTTTGACTGGAAAATCAAACTGAGCATCTGGTCATTTGGATGAGTTGATAAACCGAGGTCCTGTGTGCAGTACGCACTTGGTGCACTGAAAAAGAACCCATGGCAACGAGAGTGTTGTCCTCTGGCAAAATTCTGAAGCGGAATTTCACTCTGATTGATACACAAATGTATATGCACATGCACTCAAGGTCCGACTAAGCGACTTGGGTTATGCTGCTGGTCAGGCATCTGCCTAGCAGATGTGGTGTAGCATGTATGAATTTGTCGGAATGCAGTGGCGCCTCCTTGAGAAACTGAAACTAAAGCATGTTTTACACGAACGTTTTACAGAGATCCGTCGCCGACTTGAAGAACTTGGACGGAAGCCGCCAGCGAAAGACAACTCCACAGAGGAACTGCTGCGGGAGCTGAGGGAACAGGAAGCCAGAAACCAGCGTCTGTTGAACGAACTGCGACAACAGCTGGCCGAGGCTCGTCGTCCCGTCAATGTCCCGTAGGTTTACGTCTTTATCGGATTTTGATTTGGGCCTGCCTGTTTGGAAGGAAAGAGGGCTGTTGAAGGTGTATTATTTCGTCTTACCTTTGTTTTAATTATGAGCCACATTTTTCAACACAAGATACGCTGAGATATGGATGTGTTGACTTGAAACCTTCCAGTTATTTATTTTCATAGTTTCTGTTTTGTTTCTCACCCTGGCAGTTTTCTTCTGTCTGTGTTTCTTCTTTCTGTGCTGTTTCTTCAGTTTTTCTTCTCTTCTTTTATTGCCTCTCACCGTGAAACACGTGCTCCTTGACTGTTAGGATCTGCATGACGTTAGACACAGACATTACATGGTGGTTTCTTTGAAGACCTTGTTTTGTGGTGTCCCTCCGTGGGCGCTGATGGACTTCTTAAAAGAAGTGAACATTTTTAACCAGATTTGAAGGTTTTAAACTATGGAAGTTTTTTTTTTTAAACTTTGGAGTGGAAAGTTTGAAGCGGTGACTCGTTTTAATTGTTTGTTTTTTTATCCTTGTAGTAGTTATTAACGTGGCGATAGCCTTGAGATGGCCTTAGTGGTCGGCGAGGCTCTAAGCACCATAATTTCATTTTATTTCTCTTCTTTTATTGTTGGTTTGTCTGTCTGTCTGTCTGTCTGGTTCTACCTGTGGTTTGTGATTTGTGCGTTTGGAAAAGAAATGTGTTCTTGGTTTTCATCTTGAAAAGGAGGGATTGATGCAGGTTCAACCATTATAAAGTTATAAGGGGCACAAATCCTGTGTTTTATCTGCCAGTGTGTGTGTGCAAATAAATCTTTCCTTACAAATTTCCACAGCACATTGTCCATAAAGATCTGTGTCTTCTGAAAATTTTTTGTTCAAAACCTTTTTTTTCTTCG